>NC_091784.1:683900-892545 GCF_029378745.1 Bos indicus
TTTGTTTTTAGGTATTTTTAAATTTCCTCTTTGATTTCTTCAGTGACCTGTTTGATTTCTCCATGTGTTTGTGTTTTTTACAAATTTTCCTATAAATGATCCTTAATCATGTATCAGTGTGATCAGAAAAGATTCTTGCTGTGATTTCAGTTTCTTAAAATTTGCAAGGCTTGATTTGCGATCCCAAGACGTGATCCATTTCAGAGAGTGTTTCATGTGCACTTGAGAAAAAAAAAAAAATGTATTCTGCTGTTTGGTGATGGAATATGCTAAAGATATCAATAAGGTCCATCTAGTCTAATGTGTGATTTAAGGCTTATGTTTCTATATTAATTTTCTTTGTGGATGATCTGTCCATTGGTATAAGTGGGGTGTTAAAGTCCCCTAGTATTATTTTCTTACTGTCGATTCCCTGTTTTTTGGTTATTTGTATTTGTCTTACGTATTTAGGTGCTCCTGTGTTGGATGCGTGTGTATTATTATTGCAATATCCTCTTCCTGGATCGATCTCTTTATCATTATGTAGTGTCCTTCCTTGTCTCTTGTAATAGTATTTATTTAAAAGTCTGTTTTATCTGAGATGAGAATTGCTACTCCAGCTTTCTTTTGATTTCCATTTGCATGGGATACCTTTTTTCCAGGCCCTCAGTTTTAGTCTGTGTGTGTCCCTAGGTCTGAGGTGCATGTATTATCGACAACATTTATATGGGGCTTGTTTTTGTTTCCATTCAGCCAGTCTGTGTTTCAGTTGGACCATTTTATCCATTTATAGGTAAGGTAATTATTGCTATGCATGATACTATTATATACTTTATTATTCTGTTTTTTTCCATGTCTATTCACTCCCTTCTATTTCCTGCCTAGAGAGCATCCTTTAATATTTGTTTTGTAAAGCTACTTTGGTGGTGCTGAATTTTTTAACTTTTGCTTATTTGTAAAGGTACTGAGTTCTTTGAATCTGAGTGAGGTCATAGCTGGTTGGAGTAGTCTTGCTGGTAAGTTTTTCCCTTTCATAACTTTAAGTATATCATGCCACACCCTTCTGGCCTGCAGCGTTTCTTCAGAAAGATCAGCTGTTAAACTTATGGGGATTCCCTTGTTCTTTGTTGCTTTTCCCTTTCTGCTTTTAATATTTTCTCTTTTTGCTAAGTTTTTCTTAGTTTGATTAGTATATGTCTTGGCATGTTTCTCCTTTGGTTTACTCTGTGTTGGACTCTCTGTGCTTCTTGGACCTGGGTGTGGTTCCTTCAACAATATAGGGAAATTTTCAGTCATTGTTTCTTCAAGGGAGAGTTTATCTTTCTCTCTTCTCCTTGAATTCCTATAATGTGAATGTTAGTATGTTTGATATTATCCACCAAATGCCTTAAACTATCCTCAATTTTTTGGCTTATTTTCTTCTTTTTGGTGCTCAGATCGGGTGATTTCCACTACTCTGTATTTCTTTGTCTTTTTTTTTAATATAAATGTATTTATTTTAAGTGGAGGCTAATTACTTTACAGTACGGTAGTGGTTCTGCTCTACATTGACATGAATCCGCCACGGGTGCACATGTGCTCCCCATCCTGAGGCCCCGCCCCCTCCCTCTGGGTCAGCCCAGTGCACCGGCACTGCTCTGTATGTCAGCTTACTGATCTGTCCTCTGAATCATCCAATCTCTTGACTCATCTGCTGTATTTTTCATGTCAGTTATTGTATTCTTCCATTATAATCAGTTCTTTTTTATACTTATTGCCTGTTTGTGGAGTTCTCACTCTGTTCTTTCATGCTTCCCCTGATACAAGTAAATATCTTTTATTCGTTTATTTAATGGGTCCACTGGGGCTTGCTGTGTCATTGGCTTTCTCTAGTTGCATAGAGTGGGGGCTGCACTCAGTTATGGTGCGTGGGCTTCCCATCATTCTATCTTCTCTTGTGGAGCACAGGCTCTAGGGTACATGAGTTCAACAGCTGTGACATGCAGCTTTACTTGCCCCACAGCCTGGGATCTTAGTTCCCAGACCACGGGTTGAACCCTTGTTGCCTACATTGTCTGAAAAATCTTAACAAATGAACCAGCAGGGAAGACCCAGTAAATATCTTTATGACCCTTACTTTGCAGTCATTTGATGTAGATTATTTATCTCCATCTTGTTTAGTTCTTTTTCTGAGTTTATGTCTTAGCTGTTCATTTAGCATAGATTCTTTGTCTCTTTATTTTGCCTTTTTGTTTCTATGCATTAATATTAGGTAGATGAACTATGTCTGAATAAGTGGATTTTTGTAGAGTGTCTCCTATGCGGCCCAAAGGAACAGTTCCCCCAGGTCACCAGAGACAGGAAATCCAGGGTGTCTCCTGTGTAGGCTGAGTTTGGTGTTCTGTTAGATGTGCATGCGTTGCTTTGGGCATGCTGGTGGGTCTGGCTGGCCCCCAGTGCAGCTGAATGTAAGCCCCACCTCAACAGTTGCAGGTGTAGTTCTGGCTGGAGCTGACCTGAAGTGGGAATCAACTTGAGGGGATGCAAGTCACAGCTGAGTCCACCCACCGTGAATGGTAGGAAAGGAGGCGATTGTGTGGGAATCCAGGCCCTTGAGGGCAAAGCCATTTTGGAGGAGCGTTGTGGGCATGGCTGGGCTGGATATGTCTGTTCCACAGGGAACACAGAGACATAGCAGGGCAAGCAGTGCTAGCAAGGTAAGTGAGGAATGTCAGAAAAGTCTCCTTCTAGCACTGGGACAGCTGGGTACAGGGAAGATTTTTTTAAATGTCAAGTGATTTCATCCCTGGATAAAGTTTCAAGAAATCCTTGCCCCTTTGGCACGTGTCCTAAAATTAGTATTTAATTCTCTTTCCCACGTGACCTGTGGCTACATTGAGCGTCATTACTGACAACATTCAGCGTCAGTAAGTTTGGCACTAACCTATTAAGCATGGGGTCTTGGCTTACCACAGCCCCCAGCTCTCTCCCAGACGTAGCTCTGCTGGTTTCAAATCAAGATATGGGGGCTTGTCTTCCTCATTCAGGTCACCAGGGCTCAGGTGCTCAGCATGTCCTCCCAGGGAAGATACCAAGTTGGTAATGTCCCCTCCTAATTCTGGGTTACCCATCAGGAGTATGGGTCCTGACTAGACTCTATCTCTCCCTTCCAATGCATCTCCATATTGTTTTTTCTTTACAACCTTAGTTGTGGAAGAGCTACTCTGCTAATTTTCAAGTTGGCATCTGGGTTCTCCATGTGAGGAAGCTCTCAGAATAAAATAGAGTAAGTGTCTCAAAAAGTGCTGTTTCAGTTTCTGTGGAAGCTGTCTCCTTGCGTAAGTCAGTGGTTCTCCAAGTGTCATCACTGGACCAGCCGTGTTAGCATCACCTGGGAAGTGGTTAAAACTGGAGTTTCCTAAGGTCCACCCTGATCTACTGTATGAGACGCTCTGAATCATTCCTCCTAGCCATACACATGCTCAATACTAAATTAACCTGAAACACATCTCCCCCAAGGTTCTGGGCCCACCGTGCCCCTTAGCTTTAACCAGGTACTACTGTTTTGCAATTCTGAGGAAATTTAGGAATTTGGGGGGGCATGTTTCACCACTCTCTCTTGGAAGACACTAAGGAATATCTAATAAGTTGGACACGATACTTCTCTCTCGTCACCCATTGTGAGAGTTCTTAGTACATAAAGTAAAAATAAAGAACAATTTGATTGGTAAAGAAAATCCTACAGCATGTTGGAAAGGTGCAGATGCTGCATTAAGATCAAGGTCTTGTACAAGGTTCATGGGAGTACAGGATGTACAGATAGTTTGTTACCTTCATGGAAAAGAAACAAGGGTGGAGCAGAGTAGCCACTGGGCTTCAGTGACCCCCTACTGCTTAGCTGTGCACCTTCCTGCAGGTGTGATCACCACTGAACCCTGGGAAGAGCGCTTCACACCTTGAACTGTGAGGCTCCCCAGCAGGCTGGCCTGTGACCTCCTGGGCACCATCACCTTCTGCTGCTTCCTGAACTGGCCATGTTTTCTCCCTCTGCCTTCATCTCCTCTGCCTTTATCGCCTGGTCTTTTGTGGGGGTGCCAGTACCTTGTGGTCTGTGCTGGGCCAAGGAAGACGCACCTTTGCACTTCTGAACCCTACTGGCCACCTGATGACACGTCATCCTCCCGTGATCGTTAACTCTGGCCCTGATGGGAGAGAGCTGTGTTCACCCACCACTGATGTACTCTCTTTTAGCTAAAGAAGGAATCCATTCTAATCATGCTTTTTAGGTGGCTGGATTTACCAAACAGAAATACACGAATCCCAGTTAAATTTGAATTTTAGGGAAACAATGAAAACTTTTTTTTTTTCTTTTGTTTAGTAGAAGTCCATCTCCTGCAATACTTGGGATGTACTTATACTAAAAATTATTCACTGAAAACCAAATTTAACTAGATGTCTTGTGTTTTACCTGACAGGCTTACTCCCAAGGTAAAGGGGTTCCCATTTTAGCTTCCCATCCTAGGAGTGGCACTTTGTCTTAGAAAGGAACGTATTTAGTCATCAAAATAAGGTCAGACTTACCTGCACGCCAGCCATGACTTGTGACATATTGATCACATGTTGAAATGATAATACTTTTTGTTTACTGGATTAAAATATAATTTGAAAATTAATTTCATCTGCTTCTTTATGTTTTTAAATGTGGTTACTAGAAAATTTAAGGTATTATATGGAGCTTGAGTTTGTAGTCCATAGTACACTTCACTGGACAGCTTTGGCCTAGAGCAAAAGCAATGCTGGGGGACCTAACGACCATCGGGCTGGGAGTGGGGCACCCCTCTCCCCAGAAAGAGTTAGACTCTCCCCTTTGGAGTCGTTTGTAGCTGAACTGGTCAGGGGCATATAGATTCCTTGAGTGTAGTTTGTCTTTACAAAGATTTTATTGTTTGAATTTTTCAGTTCTGACCAAATCTTGGTGGTTTTTGATTGACGAGAGACCAAACAGGCCTGGAGTGCATTTCCTGTTAAGTATATTTATAGCAGGGTGCTTCCCAGGTGACTCTGGTGGTATAGAACCCATCTGCCAATTTAGGACGCACAGAAGACTAGGGATAAAAGTTTGATCCCTAGGTCAGGAAGATCGCCTGGAGGAGGGCAAGACAACCCACTCCAGTATTGTTGCATGGAGAATCCCATGGACAGAGAATCCTGGTGGGCTACAGTCCATAGGGATGCACTGAGTCGGACATGCCTGAAATGACTGAGCACACATGTGTATTTGCAGTTGAATTATGACAGCAGATTGTGACACATGGGAAGAAGCAAGATGGGTGTGGAAAGGGGGTGATTTGGGAAAGGGTCTGGTTTCTGGAAGCTGTACCGTGTTGTCCTTTTTACTCCTCTTTTTCTTCTTTTGGTTTTATGATTGCATACTGGTGGTGGCAAGACAACACTGACTGCATTTGCTAGAAGCAGATGTCCCCATTAATTTAGATTTTAGAGACTGAAAATTAAGGAGGATGCATTATGCAATATGAAAGAAGGAAATGAAAATTTCTTTGGCAACATTCAAACTCTGAATATCTCCTGAGTTGGGTTCGTGGAGGTGGAAGTCTTTTTATATAAGTCTTATATAAGATATAAGACAATATCTTAGGATCATAGTTTAGTTGTAGGACTACAATTCTCCTTGATCATTCACTGCTTTCCTCTCCCTACCCCCTAACCTTCTGAAATTCTTGGAAAGTCAAGAAACAGTAGTGAGAGCAAAGCAAATAAAAATTCAAGAGCTTTCAGAGGCCAAGGGCTTGGTCTCTGGTCAAATAACCTGACCTTTACTCAGTTCCATTTACAATCTCTCTTCTGGGAAGGCTTGGACGGTAAAAGAATCTGCCTGCAATGCAGGAGACGTGGGTTCGATCCCTGGGTTGGGAAGATCCCCTACTCCAGTATTCTTGCCTGGAAAATCCCCATGGATAGAGGAGCATGGAAGGCCACAGTTCATGAGGTCGCAAAGAGTCAGACATGACTGAGCAACTAAGCATAGCACATGCCAAGCACAGCAACTCGGAGAACCTACTCTTGCTGCAGGATCCACCTTCTGTCCACTTCCACTTTTCCCTCCAGGTTTCACTACCTGCTGATCATGTTGCCACAGTGTCCCTCATAGGTGTCTTGTCACCAGTTTGAGGATATGACCTCCAAGATGTCAGGCCAGTGGGAAGTTGATGCCACATACCTTAGCAGCTGGCAGTCTGGCACATCTGGTGATAATTTCATTAAGCTCAGCCCTCCCCCACCCTAGGTCTTCTTGTTGGCATTGTTGTTAATTTGAGGATTTTTATAGGACACGTGTGACACATGGCTCTTCAGTAAGAGGAGCTGATAGCCTTGGCTGGCAGAATGAGGCATGGCGCTGTGTGCCAAGTTCCATTTTCTGAGAAGGAGAACACCTCAATTTCATGAGGCCTTGAGCTCTCAGACCCAAAGGAGAGAAACCAAGGGTGTAGAAGGTTGACAGGCACTGACTGGAAATCTGTGTGAGAAGGTGTTACTGCTGGCTGTGTCCTGTGTCTCATGCTCAGCGCAGAAAAACTGATGCTTTTGAACTGTGGTGTTGGAGAAGACTCTTGAGTGTCCCTTGGACTACAAGATCCAACCAGTCCATCCTAAAGGAAATCAGTCCTGGGTGTTCGTTGGAAGGACTGATGTTGAAGCTGAAACTCCAACATTTTGGCCACCTGATGCGAAGAGCTGACTCATTTGAAAAGACCCTGATGTTGGGAAAGATTGAAGGCTGGAGGAAAAGGGGACCACAGAGGGTGAGATGGTTAGATGGCATCACTGACTCAATGGACATGCTTTGGGTAAACTGCAGGAGTTGGTGATGGACAGGGAGGCCTGGTGTGCTGTGATTCATGGGGTCACAGAGTCAGATTCGACTGAGCGACTGAACTGACTGACTGACCACCACCATCATCGTGCACGGTCACTGGCCCTTGTTCAAGTCCAACAGGTCCAACTCCCCTTATCCCCTGGCAGCCTTATTCTACTTTGTGTTTGCAGTGGACTTATCTGGACATCTCACAGTGGAATCATAGATTATTTGTCCATTACTGTTTAGCTTGTTTCACTTGGCATATGACTTCAAACTTTACTCAATTTGCAACACATGTCAGAATTTCCTTAGTTGTTAAAAATAAATAGCACACAGGCTCACCATCATGTACAGTCAGGGAATTACAAATGAAAATCGTGATATATCACACCACACCTCTTAGGACTGCTAAACGCCAAATATAAGATAATACTAATTGCTGGAGGGTGAGGAACAACAGCAATTCCTCATTGCTGGTGGAATGCATGTACAGTCCCCATGAGAGGCAGTCTGGTAGTTTTCCCCAAAGCTCACAGGTTTCACCTTGGGATCCAACAATCATGCTTTCAGTATTTACGCAGTTGCTCTGAAATTCTACATCCAAATGCAAACGAGGATGCAGTTTTGCACAGCAGTTCTATTCACAATGACTACAAACTTGAAGAAATCAGGATATCTTTCAGTAGATGAATGTGCAAGCAAATTGGTGTACACAGATATCAAGGGGACCAGAACACACCACCCCAAATTATGTCTGACATGAGTTAGTTTAGTTTAATTTAAAATAATAATAATAAAAACCTGAGTAGAGGTTGCCCCCTATTTTGTTTTAAATGTGTTCATTTCTTTGTGGCCATGCTGTGTCTTCGTTGCTTTGAGAGGCCTTTCTCTAGCTGTGGAGAGCTGGTTCTGCTCTTGTTGCAGAGCGTGGGCTCTAGGTGTGCAGGCTTCAGTAGTTGTGGCGCCTGCATGTAGTAGTTGTGGCTCCCCAGCTCTAGAGCGCTGGCTCAGTAGTTGTGGTGCATGAGCTCAGCTGCTCTGAGGCATGTGGGATACTCCTGGATCAGGGATAGAACCTGTGTCCAGCGCATTAGCAGGCAGATTTTTAGCAGCTAGCTCGCCAGGGAAGACTGAGGTTACCCTTTTGTGAGGTACATTTACATTTATGAGAGAAATCTCCATTTGTAAGGGTGTCCCCCTTTGAACCTAGGAGAGGAATAATTACATCTCAAGGAAGGAACACTTATCAGTGAGGAAGTCAGGACTTAAATCTGCAAACAATCTTCTGTTTATTTACTGTGCTTTGCATGATAACCTGCCATAAATGGCCTCTGCCTTCCCCTCAAGGTCTTTCTTCTGTTTGGGGTTGAAGAGCTATTTATGGTGAAGTCTTTGGTCATTTCAGGGAGGACTCAGTTTTCCTTGGCATCTCCTCTCTATGCAAAAGGTATACATGTTCATTAAACTTCTTTCTCCTGATAATTTGTGTTTAATGATGGAGAAGGAGGGCTCAACCAAGAACCTGGAAGGGGAGAGGGAAATTTATTTTCCTCCTATATACATGCAAAGGAATAACACTCAACAGTGGAAAGGAATGAAACATCAACCTTGAAAGGGATAAATCTTAGATGCACATGGCTAAGTGAAAGAATCCAGTTGAAAAGGCTGCACCCAGTATGACGCCATTGTGACATTCTTGGAAAGGTAAAGCTACATAGATGATAAGCAGATCACGGAGTGGGGAATTGGAAGTGATCGTTTAGGATGGATACCTGTCAATATGCATTTGTCTAAGCCTGTCATTTTATATAGTGCAAAGGGTCGATCAGAATCTATTCAAATGTACTTATTCATTGTATAAGTAAGTCATAGGATGGAATACCAAACACAACAGAATCTCAACATCACTCACTATTCTATCACTATTCAGTTCAGTTCAATTCAGTCGCTCAGTCATGTCTGACTCTTTGTGACCCCATGAATTGTTGGTGGGAATGTAAATTGACATAGCCACTTTGGGGGGCAGTATGTAGGTTCCTTAAAAAACTGAAAAGAGAACTACCATACCACCCAGCAATCCCACTGGGTTTGCTGAGACTACCATAATTCAAAAAGATAGATGCACGCTCATGTTCATTGCAGCCCTATTTACAATAACTAGGACATGAAATCTGGAGAAGGAAATGGCAACCCACTCCAGTACTCTTGCCTGGAAAATCCCATGGATGGAGGAGCCTGGTAGATTACAGTCCATGGGGACAGGAAGAGCCGGACAGGACTGAGTGAGTTCACTTTCAATTTCACTTTCATGCATTGGAGAAGGAAATGGGAACCCACTCCAGTATTCTTGCCTGGAGAATCCCAGGGACGGGGGAACCTGGTGGGCTGCCATCTATGGGATTGCACAGAATCAGACACGACTGAAGTGACTTAGCAGCAGCAGGACATGGAATCAACCTAAATGTCCATCAACTGCGAAATGGGTAAGGAAGAGTGCTACATATATACAGTGTAATATTATGTAGGCGTTAAAGGAATGAAAGTGGGTCCTCTGAAGACATGTGGATGGACGGTCAGTCATAAAGTGAAATGAGACAGAAAAACAAAAACATATATTGTATCTTCATATATATATATATATATATATATATATATATATATATCTTCACATATATATATATATCTTCATATATATATATATATTTGTATATATGAATTTATACGTTTTTCTGTCTATCTGTAGGCTTCCATAGTAGCTCAGCTGGTAAAGAATCTTCCTGTAATGCCAGAGACCACGGTTCAATTCCTGGGTTGGCAATATCCCCTAAGAAAGGATAAGCTACCCGTTCCACTATTGTTGGGCTTCCCTTGTGGCTCAGAGAGTAAAGAATATGCCTGCAATGTGGGAAACCTGAGTTTGATCCCTGGTTTGGGAAGACACCCTGGAAAAGGGCATGGCAACCCACTCTAGTATATTTGTGTGGAGAATCCCCTTTGGCAGAGGAGCCTTGCAGGCAACAGAATGAACAGGATTGAGCAGCTAAGCACAGCGTATATGGAAAATGGTGCTGAGGCCCTTATCGCCAGAGCCCACATAGAGGCACAGACACAGAGAAGGACCTTGACGATGCAGCAGGAGAGGGGGGAGGGGCAAACTGAGAGGCCAGCAGGGACATGCATGCCCTGTTAAGATGTACGTTTCCTGTTGTTGCTTTTGTTTGTTTTTAAATTTCCTTTATTTATTTCTAATAATCCTCAGGTCTTTAACCAGACAGCTAGTGGAGAGCAGCTGTCTAATATACGGAGCTCAGCTTGGTGCTCTCCATTGACCTAAAGAAGAGGAATGAGGGGGTGGGTGGGAAGCTCAAAGGGGAGCAGATATATATGCACATATAAATGATTTACTTCATTGTACAGCAGAGAATAATGTAACATTGTAAAATGACTATGACACAATTTTAAAAAGAGAGAAAACATATAGGTGGTCCTGGTGCTACGACTCTGCACTCCCAAAGCAGGGAGCCCAGATTGATTCATAGTCAGGGAACTGTATCCCACAAACTGCAACTGAGACCCAGCGTAGCCAAATTGTAAAAAAAAACGAAAAATTACGAATGCCACAGACAGCATAAAAAATAAAATAGTATCCATATATTTCTGATAAATGTTATAAAAAATGGGGACATTTCCTTTTCAGGAAAAGCCCTGATGGTTATTAGAAATAAATTAAGGAAATTTAAAAACAAACAAAAAGCAACAACAGAAAACCTATTATGCCAAACAAAAGAAGTCTGACACAAATGCAAACACAAGATCCGGTTTTTATGAAATCCTAGAAAATAGATCTAATCTCTCGAAACCAGCAAATCATTGGCTGCCTGGTGTTGATCAAAATGGTTGGGAAAAGGACAAGAGAAGATTTGTGGTGATGGAAACATTCTGTATCTTGCTTGTGGTGGCTGTACATGGGTGTATTTATCTGTCAGAAAACATAAAACTATACCCTTAAATTTTACTGCATGTGGATTATACTAAGGTCATGAAACGATACTTAACATGGTTTGTCACTAGAGAAATGCAAGTTAAAACCACAATGAGAAACTATCTCACATCTAAGATAGCTTCAATGTAAAGATCAGAAACAACAGAATATGACAAGAGTGCACAGGATTAACAAGTGGTGGGAGAACGTGGAGACACTGGAACCCTGTATCTTGCTGGGGAGAATGGAAGATGATGTGGCCACTGTGGAAAAAAATTCACACATTCCTCAAAAAGTTAAAATTGACCTATGAGCTGGCAAAACTGTTAGGGGAAGCACACTAATTGAAACTGCCCACCCTGGCCAGGCACCATAGTAACCATTTGCATGAGTTGTTTTATGACAGGAGATCCTGATAAGGAATACGAAACTAATAAGCCACCACCAACAGGAAGAGTTCGGGAAAGGTTAAAAGGAGACACTGTGTGTCCATCCACTTCCCAGAATCCCTCTCGCTAGCATCCATCTTGGCTGAGCGATGCGTGCACCACCAGGAAAGACTCTGAATTAGAATGATTGGCCAAAGACCACCCGGAAACTAATCCCATCACCATAAACCCCAAGACTGCGAGCCACGCGGCAGAGGAGTTCTCCTGGGTTCCCTTACCCTACTGCTCTCCACCCGGGTGCCCTTTCCCAATAAAATCTCTTGATTTGTCAGCACATGTGTCTCCTTGGACAATTCATTTCTGAGTGTTAGACAAGAGCCCAGTTTCGGGCCCTGGAAGGGGTCCTCCTTCCTGAAACAAAACTACTCTAGGTCTAAACCCAAAAGAATTGCCAGTAGGGACTCCAACAGATACTTGTACACGAATATTCATACCAGCACATTCACAACAGACAAAAGGGAGATGCAACCCAAACGTTCATCCATGGGCAATGGATAAGCAAAATGCATTACAAACACAGTTACCCCTCAAACCACACAGATTTGAACTGCACAGGTCCACTTACACCTGTATTTTTTTCAATAAATATATACTATGGCATGTCCCATGGTTTTTGAATCCACAGACATTAAACCGAGGTTATAGAGGGCTCACTGTAAAGTGTACACAGATTTTTGACTACATGGAGGATCTTAATACTTTTTTGCTTTCAGAGAACTAATTTTGTAAAGGGAATGGTGCTCAGAGATATAACTTGATACTTTCATCTCCACCTGCCTACCTCCCATCTTCATTCTGAAGTCTAAGATCTGCCTCAGTATCAGCAGGGCCACAGCCATGACTTTCTGCCTCTACTCTGTTCCTGCAGATGCCCCCCCACCCCTCCCCCCATAGTAATCACTGCTTATTGTTTCTCAGGCCCAAACAACGATTCCATTCTTGGGTCCTTCCTTCCACCAGTTCCAGACATGAATTGAAGAAAATAAAGTTGATTCTGTCTTTGAGATATATCTAGTTCTGCCCATACATGAGTACTTGCTTTATTACACTACTAGTACCAGTGACTTCCCCGATAGCTCAGATGGTAAAGAATCTGCATGCCATGTAGGAGACCCCAGTTCGATTCCTGGCTTGGGAAGATCCACTAGAGAAGGGATAAGCTACCCACTCCAGTATTCTGGCCTAGAGAATTCCATGGAGTGTACAGTCCAGGTGGCTGAAAAGAGTCAGACACGACTAAGTGACTTTCATTCATTCACTCACTGACTCAGTACCAGTGAGCAGGCAAGTAGATTTAAAGTAAATGCTGCTTAATTAACTGCCCATCTAGATGGAATAAAATCGATCCAACAGAAGTCAGTTCCAAGTGAATAGTGAACCTAAGTGGAAAGGAAAGAAAAACCGGTAGATGACATAGGGGGATATCTTCATGACCTCAGGTAGCCAAAAGTCCAAGGGCAGGAATTTGTGTCTGCTGCATTCATGCCGCATCTCCAGTACAGATGCCCAGTGTTTCCAGAGGGAACATAAAAGAAACTTCAACACCATCTGGAGGAAACTACACACCTGCAAGCACTTGGGTCATTGTGAAGACACACAGTATTCTCAATGATCAGATTGAATGTCATATAAATGTCACTTCTCGTTAGTCTAACATCTAATGCAATCCTAATTAACAGCCATTCAGACTGATTTTCAGGATAAACTGATTCTAAGTTTCACATGAAAAATGAGCAAGAATACCTAGGAAAGCCTGAGGGAAAAAAGCCGGGTCCAGTGATGAGGTGTGATAAGGCCTACCAGGAGATAAGACAGATTTTAAAGCCAGGATTATTATCATTTTTTTTTGAAGAATCCAGGCAACTACTGTTACAAGTTTCGTTATTGGCTCAGATACCACTACATAAAACACTATTCCGAAGACTCTTGACTTGTTAGGTGCCTCCCGACTCAGAGATCGGGAGGGCCCTGGGAGGCGCAAACGGAGGCGGCAGCGACCGCCTTAAATCAGAAAGTGGTGGATAAGTTTTTAAAGGTTTGCGTAGAGGGGCAGGGGGCTCGCCAGGGCGCCCAGCTGCAGTGCCCTGTAAGCCCCCTCCTTTCTCAGGAGGTAGAGCACAGTCTCCCTCCTTTTCTTCATCAATGGTAGATAAATATGATCTGCGCAGAAAGTGGAGACCCACCACCATCCACCGCCATAGCCTCCCCCACAGGCTATCTAACAGCCTCATGACGGGGGTCCAGGACATTTCTAATCACATTCCACAGAGCAAAAGCATCTACAGGAACCCTTTTTGGCTCATGTTTCTCTTTCCCTGTTCCGGAGATCTTTTAACTGTTTGGTGACTGAATCTTATGGATGGTCTGGTTGGGGATGTTTCTCTTAAGCTCTTAGGAGCATTTTTAGCTAAAAAAGACCAATCTTTATTAGAATGGTATCGGGCTGCTGCCTCTTTTAAATCTTTTTCATCTTGAGGTGAAGTATATTAATTATAAACAATTAACGAATTGTTTTTATTAATAATTTATAATTATTTACGCATTGTCATAAATAAATATATGTATTTATATAATTGTACATTTTAATTAATTAAAGTAATATACTGTAAATATAAGTATTTACAATAAATTTTTGTAATATTATTTATGTAATGTAAATAATTATAATGTAATTCGTAGCTAATATTAAATATTAATCATATATAATGTATGTGTATATACATAAGTATAATTAATATATATAATATATAATATAATAATGTAATCATAGCATTATGTAATAAATGTAATACATTTATATATTATTAGATTCATAAACATTTATTAATATTAAAATTATATTATTTAATTACAAAATAATAATAATACATTTTAATAAATTAATGTAAGTTATTTATATATTTTATTACTAAATCACGTTGGCAATTAATGTAGTGGATTAACCAGATTCATGAGCAGGATCTAAAGAGTCTCTAATCATATTTCATAGAGAAAAGGTGTCAGTGGGGACCTTTTCTGGGCCATGTAAAGTGTAATAAGTTTTTAGGGGCTTCCCTACTTTTTCCCAGATATCTAGGTTAACAGTGCCCTCTTCTGGAAACCAAGGACATTGCTCTTGTACAAATGTAAAAACGATTGAACATTAGCTTTCTTAAACTTAATTCCTCTTTTGTTTAACAGTTGTAAGATTACTCCTATAAAGAGTTGTCATTCTTTTGACTCACTGTTACCCGTGTCAGAAAATTATCTTTTTTATCTCTTCATCGAAAAGATTTTTACTTCCCACTGTTTTTTACTTTACCTATTTTATGCAGGGGGGTCTGCAGCATCCTGAGTGGGGTCCTAGCTGTCCGAAAAACTGTACAATGGGGGAGACTTACCTTCGGGACCCTGTTTCGGGTGCCACTTAGCGGGGTCCAGCCCCAGTTGGATCCAGGGATTCCCTCAGGAGAACGGTGTCGGCAAATAGAGAAAGTAAAGGAGATAGATAAAAGGGGGAAAAATAGGCTTAATCTTCCTTGGTTTACACAGAAAGCCAATAAAGTTCCTGACACAGAACTTGTTCTGTTCACAGAGTCCGCAGGCGCCCTCTCAGATGGGGTTAGGACGCAGGGCGCCCTCTCCCTGGTGAAGACGCAGGGCGCCTTCCCGATAGGGTCTTAGAAGCCCAGGCAAAAAGTGAACAGAGAGCCCCTGTGTTTTAAGTAGTCATCCTAAAAAAAGAACAGAGAGGAAAAAAGCATGAAAAGGAAAAAAAAAAAAATGACACAGGGAGACCAAGCTCTGATGAAGCCAGGTCTGTAGCTTTATTTTCAAAAGGAGCTTTTATACCCTAAGTTGCATATTTCCAGAAGTGAAAGATACAGAGTTATATAGAGTCAGCTCAACATTACATCAGTTTCACCCTTATCAAAAGCAGGACATTTTTTGTATAGCTTTTTATAAGCAAGGGTCTTATGTTGTGCACACCATCTTCTGGCCCTGTGGCCTGTTAACATTTTGTAACTCTTTTTTGATAAAGGTTGGTCGCCCAGAAAACCTGTTTTCCCTTTATCGTTTTAGTCTACAGTCCCCCTCAAGAAACAGAGATACATTCTTATGGAACAAAGGCACAGTGGGTTACAACAAAGAAAGAACTTACTAACTCAAGGGTTTTATGTTGCTAATGCCAAGGCTACTGCTTGTTTTTCTTGCATACCAACTATTTTTGTTAATGTACTCCCAGGCGCACATTGGGTAAAGGACAAGGAAACTCAGGCAGCAAACATTGGCTCAACAATGCAGTATTATTTTAATAAAGCTTTTTTATCGCTCGAAGGTTATGCTTGGGGTGTTGTGAACAATCATGTGCATTAGTTGTAAGAATGTGGATAAACCTGCCAAACAAGCTAAAATAGTAACAGAGGGGTTACAGGAAAAATGTTCCTTTCAAGCCCAGGAGACTTAGTAACTATAGCCCTAAGTTGATTTGTTTCAGAAAAAGGTGGTCAGGGATAGCCCCCTGTAAATGTCAAAAAAGTTGGTGAAAAGCATAATATAATAAACAGTAGACAGACAGATTTTAGTTTTGGGGTAGATGCTGGAGCAGATCCAGGGAATCCCTTGAGTCCTGTTTCGCCTTTGTCTGTCAGGTCCTCTCCACATGACGTTTGTCATGGTTGGGATCTCTCGTGGTGGCTCCTGACATATATCAGAAGCTTTCTCTATCTCCTTTATACTTTAATAAAACTTTATTACATAAAAAGCTCTGAGCAATCAAGCCTCATCACTGGCACTGGATTGAATTCCTTTCCTCCAGAGGCCAAGTATCCTGGCATCTGTCACAGCTCATTGCAGCAACATTTCAATACTGAAGAGATCCTCCAAGAACTAAGAGTCTTTTAATAGTACAAAGCCATAGATTACAAAATGAAAATACATATGACCCCCCCCCTAATTTGTGCAGCTTCACAGGTGCCACTATGTGGGTCGGGAAGATCCCCTGGAGGAGGGCATGGCAATCCACTCCATTGTTCTTGCCTGGAGAATACCATGGACAGAGGAGCCTGGCAGGCTACAGCACATAGGGTCGCACAGAGTGGGACACGAATGAAGTGACTTTACACTCACGCACCTTAATTTGTCAAGAAATAGCTGGAGTAACAGCAAATTTAGCCTTGGAGTACAGAATGAAGCAGGGCATAGACTAATAGAGTTTTGCCAGGAGAACACGCTGGTCATAGCAAACACCCTCTTCCAACAACACAAGAGAAGACTCTACACAGGGACATCACCAGATGGTCAACACCGCAATCAGACAGATTATACTCTTTGCAGCCAAAGATAGAGAAGCTCTATACAGTCAGCAAAAACAAGACCGGAAGCTGACTGTGGCTCAGATCATGAACTCTTTATTGCTAAATTCATACTTCTATTGAAGAAAGTCGGGAAAACCACTAGACAATTCAGGTATGACCTAAATCAAATCCCTTACAATTATGTAGTGGAAGTGATAAAAGAGATTCAAGGGAATAAATCTGATAGAATGCCTGAAGAATTATGGGCGGAAGTTGGTGACATTGTACAGGAAACAGTAATCAAGACCATCCCCCCAAAAAAAGAAATGCAAAAAAGGCAAAATGGTTTTCTGAGGAGGCCACACAAATAGCTGTGAAAAGAAGATAAGCACAAGGCAAAGGAGAAAAGGAAAGATATACCCATTTGAATACAGAGTTCCAAAGAATAGCAAGGAGAGATAAGAAAGCCTTCCTCAGTGATCAATCCAAAGAAATAGAGGAAAGCAATAGAATGGGAAAGACTAGAGATCTCTCCAAGAAAATTAGAGACACCAAGGGAACTTTTCCTGCAAAGATAGCACAATAAAGGACAGACATGGTATGGACCTAACAAAAGCAGAAGATATTAAGAAGAGGTGGCAAGAATACACAGAAGAACTGTACAAAAAAGATCTTCACAACCAAGATATTCACGATGGTGTGATCACTCACCTAGAGCCAGACATCCTGGAATGTGAAGTCAAGTGGGCCTTAGGAAGCATCACTACGAACAAAGCTAGTGGAAGTGATGGAATTCCAGTTGAGCTATTTCAAATCCTGAAAGATGATGCTGTGAAAGTGCTGAACCCAATATGCCAGCAAATTTGGAAAACTCAGCAGTGGCCACTGGACTGGAAAAGGTCCGTTTTCATTCCAATCCCAAAGAAAGGCAATGCCAAAGAATGCTCAAACTACTGCACAATTGCATTCATCTCACACGGTAGCAAAGTAATGCTCAAAATTCTCCAAGGCAGGTTTCAGTAGTATGTGAACTATGAACTTCCAGATGTTCAAGCTCGATTTAGAAAAGGCAGAGGAATCAGAGATCAAATTTCCAACATACGTTGGGTCATTGAAAAAGCAAGAGACTTACAGAAAAGCACATACTTCTGCTTAATTGACTACACCAGAGCCTTTGACTGTGTGTATCACAAAAAAACTGTGGAAAATTCATCAAGAGATGGGAATACCAGACCACCTGACCTGCCTCCTAAGAAATTTGTATGCAGGTCAAAAAGCAACAGTTAGAACTGGATATGGAACAACAGACTGGTTCAAAATCAGGAAAGGAGTAAGTCAAGGCTGTATATTATCGTCCTCCTTATTTAACTTATATCCAGAGTACATCATGAGAAATGCTGGACTGGATGAAGAAAAAGCTAGAATCAAGATTATCAGGAGAAATATCAATAACCTCAGATATGCAGATGACACCAACCTTATGGCAGAAAGCCACGAGGACCTTGATGAAGAGCCTCTTGATGAAGGTGAAAAAGAGTGAAAAAGATGGCTTGAAACTGAACATTAAAAAAAAAAAAAAAAAACTAAGATCATCATTTGCCATCAAAGGTCCACCTACTTAAAGAAACGGATTTTCCAGTAGTCATGTACGGATGTGAGAGTTGGACCGTGAAGAAGGCTGAGCATCAAAGAATTGATGCTTTTCAACTGAGGTGTTGGAAAAGACTCTTGAGAGTCCCCTGGACTGTATGGCAATCAAACCAATGAATCCTAAAGGAAATCAGTCCTGAATATTCATTGGAAGGACTGATGCTGAAGCTGAAGATTCAATACTTGGGCACCTGATGCGAAGAACACACTCCTTGGAAAAGATCCTGATGCTGGGAAAGAGCGAAGGCAGGAGGAGAAGGTGCGACAGAGGACGAGATGGTTGGATGGCATCACTGACTCGATGGACATGAGTTTGAGCAAATTCTGGGAAATAGTGAAGGACAGGGAAGCCTGGCGTGCTGCAGTCCATGGGGTCACAAAGGGTCAGATATGACTGAGCAACTGAACAACAGCAATTATTTCAAAGAATTCAAGTGATGTTGCATGTAAAGACAAATATGTGAAAGCCTATCTCCACTGGCTTTTTTTCCAAAATGAATTTTCTCACCTTTTGCTTTATAAATTGAATTCATTTTACCCCCTTAATCCAGACTCAAGATTCTGTTTGTATACTGGGAAATTCCTCCACCAACATGTGTGTAAGCCGATCCCCTTTAAAGTCTGCTTGTTTCTGAGTGTAAATCTGCTTGCTCCCCAAGCCCCTGCGACGAGTAATATCTGGTGACAGTAAGGTCCACCAGGTGCTCTGCCAAAGAGAAGCATTGGGAGTGACCTTTGACAAGTGAAGTCCCTGCCTCCCTCTGCACCTGCCCATCTGCTCTGGTGATGCTTAAGAGCCCACCAGAGGTGGCCATGGGAGGGGACCGCCTCGGGAACCAAGACATAGGCCACTCACTTCGCGGCTCCCTGGTGTTTTAAAAGAAAGACCATACTTGCTCTTGAAGTTTATGAGTTTTTGTTTTTCCTGTTTTAGGCGATGCAGAGACTAAAAATGAAGAGCACGATAAATGCTTATCAGATACCTTGGATAAGCTCCTATCCGAATCAGATGAGAAACTTCAGCTTCATCTGAAGGAGAGAATGGCAGCTTTGGAGGATAAGGTGAGCCAGCCCCACGGCCTCTTTAGAAAGAGGCGCTTCTGGCCTGGCCTGGCCTGGCCCGGCCTGTGTGTGGGGGAAATCTCCAGCATAGGAGTTGGAAAACTCTTCCCATAGAGGGCCCCGGAGTGAATGTCTTTACTGGTATGAATAATTGAGTAGCAGCATTTCATGCTAGTGAATAAGAGTGACAGCATCCACAGGCAGTGTGTAAAGGAACAGACATAGATGTGTGCCTGCAACCTTTACAGAAAGCCTCAGAGAGCCGGATCCACTGATGGCCCCAGTGTTACCAGCCACCATGCTAGAACTTTCTTCTAGGTCCACCCTCACCCTTTCGTTTCTTTCTTAGAAGTTTATTTCTGGGGCTTTGCTGGCAGTCCAGTGACTGAGAGTCTGCCTTGCAAGGTCAGGGACGCAGGTTCGATGGCTGGTTGGGGAGCTAAGATCCCACAGACCACGTGGCAACCATGACAAAGGAATCCCGCATGATGCAGCTAAGCTAAGGCCTGACACAGTCAAATCAATAAGTTTAGTTCAGGATCTTTTACATAAAGTGATAGAAAAGACTGAATCAACTAAAAGCAAGTATTCTCATATTCCAACTCCAGCCTTCTCTCTTTTCATTTGCTTTGAAAAATGGCTGAGAACCTCTACCAGAGCAGCTCAGTGGGCAACATTCTGGTTCAGGTTCGGTGAAAACCTGTCCCAGCTGCACCAGTGCCCTAAAGACGAGGCCCAGAACCTTCCCCGAGGTTGGCGTTTGGGCAACGCTTGTCTGAGAGAGACCAATGGTCACTACAAGTTCTGTGGCACGTTTTCCCCCCACAAAACCCAAGATGAAACACACACCTCACTAGAGACCACACAGTGTGGTCCCCTCACTTCACCCTGACCTGTGGGCTGGCCCTGAGGTGGGGATAGTTTTGTCTCAGGCTTGAATTTGGCATGTGAAACCTGCGCCAGTTTCCTGAGTGACCACTGAACTGCAAAAAGCTATAAGCAGTTTCACTTCTCCCGGGACCTGGCCTCCTTGTATCTAAAAGATCAGTCAGGGAAGGAGGAGATTGTCTGTGTACAAGTTAATGTTA
This sequence comes from Bos indicus, assembly GCF_029378745.1. Lineage (NCBI taxonomy): Eukaryota > Metazoa > Chordata > Mammalia > Artiodactyla > Bovidae > Bos > Bos indicus. The sequence goes on from NC_091784.1 coordinate 704,243, forward strand.
AAAGTTGTCATCCAGCCTCTTGCTGGCACTTCACTCTGGGCGCGAGGTCCGCCACTCATCCCGAGGTGCTTTATGCTTTCAGACAGAAGAGTAGCCATCCCGCAGTCCATGCAACATCTGTAAGAATTGACACTAAAGCTGTTTGTATCTTTTTCAGAATGCTCTCCTATGGGAAGCTAAAAATGTTAAAAAGCAATTAGAAGAAATGCAAAATAACAAGCTCCTTAAATCTCTAAATCGTTTAGCAATTTGTTAAGAGCTGAATTGAGCTGGGTTCATTGTTCCAGTCACTAAAGATGCTTAGCAGATGTCGAGTTACATTTTCCTTATGGCTAATCCACTGCTGTAACATGTATAGCATTTCTGGTTTTGAACACTGAATGTGTTTGCATTATAGATGGATTTAGAGTGTGTGGCCGTTGTGTGTGGTTCAGAATTCTGAGTAGTCCTTTCTGGGTTCACCCGAGAGCTGAGACAAAGCGTGAGCCTTTCACGTGGACTGTGCTGTCCGTTAGAAAGATAATATGAGCCACATATGCAATCTAAACTTTCTTAAAAACCAACAGGCTATTTGACGTCCTTTTTTCATTGCGAGTCTTGAAATCCTGTGTGATTTCCACATCGAGGTTTGCACCAGCCTGTCTCACGTGCTCAGGGGCTGCAGGAGGCGAGTGACTGCCATGGCCGACAGCACAGAGCTGCCAGGTTGAGTCAAGTGACTCAGAAACTTGGCCCGTTTGACTTGTTTTACCCCATGAAGAAGTGGGGTGTAGAGGAATGAATGTGAGGAATGCCCAGGAATGCAGGTGAGCTCCATGGATACAGTTTAAAGCAATGAGAGGAGCGAGGGCAATAGAGTGAGTCCTGCCCCCCTACCCGAAGCCCCGTCCCAAGTCCAGCTTCTCTCTACAGACTTCATCATTGTTAATGGCTTGCCGTGTTTCCTCCAGAAGCTTTTCTACACCTGAGATGGAACTTCTTATTCATTATGGTTTATAGGGTTTAATACTGTTCTGAGTGCTTCTATTTGCTATGGGACACTTAGAGAATATTTTCTCACAATTAAAATATTTGGAGTTGACAACTACTCCTGTAACCTGTTCTGCACATTTTGGTGCAAGTCATTTTACATCCAGAAAGCAAGCGGTGCAGGCTGTGTCATTTGCTTTTTCATAGGACCAGCTGATTCTAAACCTGGAGACCCTGAGAGCCGAACTGGACCAGACGAGGCTACGAGGGGCTCCCTTCCACCATGGGTAGGCCGCTCCCCCAAGCAGCTCCCCTCAGCGCTGTCGAGTGTGACAAGGGCCTCTCTGGTGTGTGGACAGTATGACTGGATGTTGCTCATGGTCGCACCTCAAGGAGCCTGTAGCTTCATGGCCAGCAAGAGAGAAGAGACAAACATTGTTCCTTAGGGTCAAACTTGGTACCACGGAGTGGTAGTCACAGGATTGACAACACTCAAAAACACAGGCAGAGGTTTGGAACTGGGGGAGGGGGGGCGACCAGTTGATATTTGGGTGTATTCATTTGAGGGGCCTGACAGACTGTGACACTGCTATTTCTTAAGAGTCGCAGAAGGTTAATAACCTGTAGTCTTTTTTACATGAATGGAGACTGAGACATGACTTGTCATTGACTATGGTGGGAGGAATCACCTGGCTTGTGAATGAGGCAAGCAGATCAAAGTGTAACACAACTGGGCACAGATTTCTCAAGCCTAGTTCTTCTAAAGCAGAGTTGCACCACATGTATGAAACGCTCAAACCAGGACCAGAACTTGCTGCTGGTACAACTCCTGTGCGCCAGTTCAAAATCCATTTCAGGTCCCTCCCTGGTCATTAAGTAACCAATGTGGGCAAAGTCCTAACATTAAAAGTGAAAGGTCTTAAAAACGCTTTTTCCAGAATTCTGTATGTATTAAACTCTGCCACCTAATCTCCTGTTGCCAAAGAGTAGTGTGAATAGCTTATACAAACCTGTGCAAATATTTCTTTTTTGAGTTCTCACACAGAATTACTCACACCAAGCTACTAAACAAGGACACTTGCTGTACCACATGTTGGAGGGGTTCTCTCTGAGATGGTCTCATGGAGGAGGAGTGGGCAGGGTGGGTGCTGTCTGTCTGTGCACAGAGGAGAGGTGAGGCTCACAGGAGGAGGCCTGAACCCCCAGCACTCTTCTGTTTTCACAGTGACCGTTAGGTAGTTTCTCATAAATCATGACACCCGCAGACACGACCGCCAGAAACATCATGATTCCACATGGTTACACAACTCGGGCCTGAGGATCTGAGGGTGAGCAAATGCCACTTGACTTGTCTGACCGCCGGTATCACTGTCACACATCCCTTCAAGGAGCGGAACCTCAGAAAACTAGAGAAGATGGCCAGGCAAGCTGCCTCAGCAGAGTCCACACAGCATGCTCCCATCTCTCCGAGAGAACGGGCTCCACAGACGTCACCAGACTCGCCTGAGTGAATCAGAAGGAAATTTCAGCATCATCAGGAACACATTTGACAGGGAGTTGCGGGGGATGGGGGTGGGGGTGGGGGAGGAAGAACCGGGAGACTCGGGTTGACATATATACAGCACTGATACTACACATAAAGTCAACGAGTGAGGACCTAGTGCATAGCACAGGGAAGTCTACTCAGTGCTCTGTGGTGAAGTAAATGGGCAGGAAATCTAAAAGAGAGGGAGATACGTAGATAGATAGATAGATAGATAGATGACTGATTCACTTTGCTGTACAGCAGAAATTGACACAGCAGTGTAAAGCAACTATACGCCAAAAAATGGATGAATGAATTTTTAAAAAAGGAACACACTGGGCACCCTAGAACTTGTAGAAATGAGGAGTCCACACCCAGGGTGCAGCACAGCGCTAGGGCTGCCCTAATGTTGGTTCACTGCCAACGGAATGCCTGGACCAGGCCTCTTCTACCCCAGAGATCTCAATGCAGAGGCGGGGAGGCAGCCAGTTGCAGTCTCGCCAGAGCTCTGCTCTTGCTCACACAGCCATGCCAAGGCTGAGATCACAGGGAGAACAAGGGACCCACAGTCCACCTCAGGACAACAGACACAGCTGCAGTCACTCACTTCGTGAACATCCTGCTGCAGTTTCCTGTTCACGTCCTCGGACTTGAGGAGGTCCTTCCTGGCCATGTCCAGGTCCTCCTTCAGTCACATGGGCAAAGAGGGCTGCCAGGCGCTCCTCCATCTGGCTCTGCTCCTGCTTGTCTATGACTTCCTGGAGGTCGATCACCTTAGCCAGGTCTTCCTCGTGGCTTAGAGGGTCTCTAAGGGGGAAAGGAAGCCTTAGACAGCCTTGTTTTGAGAGGGAGGGACCACAGCAATTCTGGGCAATCGGTGAGGTCAAAACTGCCTTCTGCGCTCTGGGAGCTCACAAGACCCTCACAGCCACTCAGACCTACATGGTATGTTGGTGAGAGGTCCCGACAGCCCCACACAGACTGTATGGTAAGACAAGAACCAGACAGAAAGTGAGACCAAGGACTTGCCTTTCCATTGGCGCTTGGCATGTTTTCTTGCTCATGATTTACATCAAGCACCCTGTGCATTAGTATCTTTTCCTGGTTATTCTCCTCTTTAAGAATCATCTGCTAAAACCAAAAAGTTGAATTAGAGTAAAGAAATAAGTAAAGACAGCAAAACACCTGGAAAAATTCAAGTCTAAACTGAAAACGCAACATAAAAAGAAAATACATGGTGATGCTATCCATCCCGAATACCACCAGGTGATTAGAGTCAGAATTTGTCTTCTGCTGGAAAAAGGGGTACTTAAGAGATCCTGCAACTCTGAGCCACAAGTCTAGTTTACTAGTCATTAAAATAACCCAGGTGGGCAGGTCCTCAATCAGAACGATAAATAACATCTGATGCCCACCACTACAGCTTTCATTCTTTTTTAAAATGAAAGGATTCAAATGACAAACCCTTCACGGAAATTACACAATGACTGATCAAACTTACCTCTTTATGTGTGGCACCTAATTCTTCTTCTAACAAACTACACCTTTCGAGTGCTACTCTGTAATCACGCTCTCAACTCAAACAAAAGGGGCCAAGTCACTGTGTGTTGATGTGTGTATATACATTAGTACACTTCTTAGTGTATACTCACCCTAATACATAGATACTGTCACAGAATACCTTTAATGTCTCTCATTGATCTTAACGTCAAGTAAATCTGCTTGTTAACAGCTTTAAATTCTAAATTTGAGAGAACAAAATGTTATCCTAAATTAATTCTATTACCCAGTTTTTAACTGCAAGTTGATATACAGAATATAATAAATCTGGAGACATTTATGCCAACTAACACTTTTTAACTGGGGGTTTCCCAGGTGGCTCAGTGGTAAAGAATCCGCTTGCCAATACAAGAGGGCAGGTTCGATCCCTGGGTTGGGAAGACTGCCTGGAGTGGAAGATGGACACCCACTCTAGTATTCACGCCTGGGAAGCCCCATGAAGAGAGGAGCGTGGTGGGCTACAGTCCACAGCGTCACAAAGATTTGGACATGACTGAGCATGTACACAGGCAACGCTTTTTAACTATATAAAACTCTGACTTCTTACAGAAAAAATATATATACAAGAATTCAAGAAGCTCAAAAGTCAAGTAGTTACATAAATACATGCATCATCCACCTAACAAGACAGCAAGTGTACAAATCCAGGACGACTGGGTGGCTGGTACCTTCTCGTCCAGGGTCTTGTGGTGCTCAAACAGCAATTTCAGTGCGCTGAGCACCTCCACGTCGCTGGTCATGCCGGCTAGGGACTGCGCCTGCTGCTTGCCCACCGTCATCTGGAGGGATGACACATACCAGGAAACCAGGCACTCCAGGTGCTCCAGCAGCAGCTGCAGGGCAGGGCCAAAGGAGCACCTTCAACCTCATGCTTGATTCAGGCCCAATAACTCCTCTCAGACTCACCCTATAGCGGAAAACATGCTAAGGCACATCGGAATCCCGCCAGTTCAGGCTAAAGTTAGGGTGGACTTTCCCAGGGGCCCAGTAGTCAAGACTCCACACTTCTGCAGGGGTCATTGGTTTTAATCCCTGATCGGGGAACTAAGATCCCACACAAAGTGTAACATGGACAAAAATGTAAGTTAAGAGAACTCCCCCCTCAAATGTTCTAAAATTACATTAGCTCTCATCATAAATTTGAAGCAAGGTATGAGAACCCCGAACTGATCCACCCTGGTCTGCTCAGTGGGAAGGCGTGAAAAATGACTTGGAAATCAGACAGAGTTTAAAGACAGCACACGGAGGCCAGCGGTGACCCCCGCGGGGCAAATGTCAACACGTGAGAATCCCCCTACTGACCCTGGTATTGCTTCTTTCCACTCTAAGCTCAGCGATTTCTTCTTATTCTTTCAAGAAGCTGCTCCATGCATATTTTTAGTTCTTCAGTAGGAGTTGGAAACTCCTAGAAAACAGTTAAATGAGAAACTAAATGCAAACATAAATTAAAAAGAGAGAGAGACTGTGAAGAGTGACCCTGTCAAGTCTCTCCAGGCTCCACACAAAGGATTTCCTTGCCCCTCCAGAGAAGAGGGGGTCCACTGACCCCACGAACACACAGACCACTACAACTCAGACCAGCCTTCGGCCTCCACCTCAACCTGGCAGGCATGTGGCAGGGGAGAACGTGGAATCCAAGCCTGCCTTCTCAAGACCCAGGGGCATCTGAGAAGCTTTCCAAAATATAAACCTAACAACAAAGTGGATAAAGAGATTCTTAAATGACACACAGACCAATGACCTAGAGCCACTGGGGAGAGTGAAGAATAAAGGGAAGGTCTACAAGGCCACCAAGCTTTGGAGTGTTCCTCTGGGAGAAAGACGGATGACACCTCAGGGCCATCTGTTAGCCTGACTCCACTGAAGCCACCCAGTCATTCAATCAAGTGGTTAAAATGTTAAATTTATGTTATATGTATTTTGCCACAATTTGCGTGCACATGGGGCCCTCCACATGGTGAACTTTCTCAAACTGAACCACATGGAGTCTTTCGTTCTTCTATTTTTCTTTGCAGAAATAAAAAAATCCTGAGCTACGTATCCCCTACTACATACTGAGTGTCCAGCACCCAGAACAATGCCCAGCACTTGTAAGAGGCATGTAGTAGACATGTGTAGCTATGAGGGTGTATGTCATACATGTAAGCAGTAGGTACCTGACATTAAAATACTGGACACACTGGTCTGTGCTTTGTAACATGGGAGACATTAACAGGCTTAGCCTTTCTGCTTCAAGGACTGACTCTCTAGCTCGATCCTCATGCCCCAGAGACTCCTCCAGCCAGTGTATCCTTTCTTTGGAAGAAGGGAGACGTTAAGGGGCTTAGCCTTTCTGCTTCAAGGACTGACTTTATAGCTTAGTCCACGTGCCCCAGTGACTCCTCCATGCAGTGTTTCCCTTCTTGTGGGGCCCCCACCTGTCCTCCACGTGGCACCTGCACAACCTCTTACAAGGTAATCCTGCTGGGGTCGATCGTGCCCACTAAGGCCAAAGCGCCCTGGCCGGCAGGGCCCACAACTATGCTAACAAAATGAAACACAACCCCAACACTTCGCTGGGTGAGGCCCAATCTGATGGGCCCATCCCCCGGCTGCTCTCACCTCAGGCCACTCTGCTTCCAGGACTTGGGCCGAGGCCAAGTTCTTCCTGGTCTTGGTCTTTGCCTTGGGGTTGCAACACTGAAAAAGTGCCCACAGGCGGGCCCTTTGGTTACACTCTCTTGCGATGGGGGCAGCCCCCGACTTCAGGACCTGCCGAGAAGGGGGGGAGGACCTATGGGGCAGCCCAGGCTTCCAGACCGAGATGCTGGAAAGCTCCTCCCTGGGGTGGTGGTGGAAGGTGGGTGAAGGCTGCTGAGACTGAGCTTACAAGGACACCGCCCCCTCCCCAGCCTCAAGTCCCTCAGGCCCTAAGTGAACAGACAGCTCTGTCCCCACTGGATGTGTGTGTCAGAGGAAACTCTGGAGAAGGCAGCATCACTCAGAACCTCTAGAGTTTTCCAAACATAATGTCCAACATGCAACCAAAGAAGCAAAAAAGGGTGTAACAACAAACAGGACCAAGAGAAAAAGAGCTGAACCAGATCCAGAGGTATCAGATGTATATCAGCATATCAGAAGTGTGCTAGAGGTATCAGATGCAAATGTCACCTGTTCAAAAATATACTTAACAAAATGAAAAATTTCTGAGAATCAAAACCGACTCTCGAACTTTACAATAACAGTGACTGAATTTAAGAAATCAGTCTCTGGGCTTAACATCAAATTGGACGTAGCTGAAGAGAGGATCAGTGAACTGAAGGACTGGTCGGGTAAAAAATATATATAAGAGAGAGAAAAAAAGGATAGAATATATTGAAGGAGCCCCTTGTTAAACTACGTTGTTAAAAATTATAAATGGGGACCCTCATGGTGGAGAAAAGACAGAAAGGGGAATAAGAAAAGCCTCCAAGGGTTGAAACTAGAGAGCCTCTTAATGAAAGTGAAAGAGGAGAGTGAAAAAGCTGGCATAAAACTCAACATTCAAAAAATGAAGATCATAGCATCCAGCCCCATCACTTCATGGCAAATAAATGGAGAAACAATGGAAACAGGGACAGACTTTATTTTCTTGGGCTCCAAAATTACTGCAGATGGTGAAATTAAAAGATGCTTGCTTCTTGGAAGGAAACCTATGACAAACCTAGACAGCATATTAAAAAGCAGAGACACTACTTTGCCGACAAAGGTTCACTGAGTCAAAGCTATGATTTTTCCAGTAGTCATATATGGATGTAAGAGTTGCCCCATGAAGAAGGCTGAATGCCAAAGAATCGATGCTTCTGAACTGGGGAGTTGGAGAAGACTCTTGAGAGCCCCTTGGACTGCCAGGAGATCCAACAAGCCAATCCTAAAGCAAATCAGACCTGAATATTCACTGCAAAGACTGATGCCGAAGCTCCAATATTTTGGCCACCTGATGCAAAGAACTGACTCATTGGAAAAGAACCTGATGCTGGGGAAGACTGAGGGCAGGAGGAGAAGGGGACAACAGAGGATGAGATGCTTGGATGGCATCACCGACTTGATGGTCATGAGTCTGAGCAAGCTCCGGAGTTGGTGATGGACAGGGAAGCCTTGTGTGCTGCAGTCCATGGGGTTGCAACGGGGCAGATACTGAGCGACTGAACTGGCTGACAGGGACAGTGGCAAGAGTTGGTTCAAGAATCAGACCACTGACTCAAAAATGAAAACCACCCATTGGTTTCAGCAGCTCTGTGGGTGCCTAAGGCTAGAAGAACATGTTTAAGTGTTCAGAGGGAAAATGGTGTGGCTTTTAATGGCACAGCAACACTGAGAGCTGACTTTCAAGAACAAGGAAGTCAGAAGATAATGGACTGGCATCTGTAAAATGCTGAAAAACAAATAACCACCAACCTGGAATTATATACCCAAGAAAAACACTCTTCGAAAATGAAAGCAAAATAAAGACTTTTAGGGCAAGTGAAAATGAGACAACTCATCACCCACACACATGCACTAAAAAATATTCAGGCAGTGCTTTGGGGAAAAGAAAAGTAGTCTCTGATGGAAATATAAAAAACAAGTAGAGACCAACAATGAGGTAACTGTGAGGGTAAATACTAACTTTACAAAACAATGATGTTAACGCCAAATATATATCTAACAGTTCAAAGTGTAACAGTGACAAGGAGGAAACAGTCGTGTCAGGGAGGCAGTAAAAGTACTAAGTTAGACTTGAATGTAAAACACACGCTGTGTCTCTGAATGTGCACCCAACAACCTGACAGAGGAGCACAGAACTAGAGAAACACTTCAAACTTCTAAAAGAAGGCAAGAGCAAAGAACACAGACTAGGTGGGACAAACAGAAAACACACAGCAACATGGTGTCTACACACTGAATATCAACATTATAAATAGAGCAAACACTCTCATTAAAAGATAAAGTGTCAAACTGATTCCAATGAAAACTGTACACTATTCACAGAGCTACATGTTAAGATGGAATATCTTTTAGACAGGTGAACCTAAAAGATACCCAGGCCAACAAGGACAGAAAACCGATGTGGCAATATCACTGTCAAATAGTCTCTAAAAAAGAAGCATTTCTAGCAATAAAAAGGAGCATCTCATACTGATACAAGTTCAATCTAGCAAGAAGATGAGGATTCTAAACTTGAATGTACCTAATAACATAACTTCAAAATATCAATACATAAAAACTGACAGAAATAGAAAAGGAGTAACAGCCAAGTTCATAATCCCAGTGGGAGACGTTAAAGACACATCTCTCGTGGAACTGGGCCCCCTGGTATGTAGTCACCTGTAGCCATGAAGTACCTGAAATGCGGCTGGCTCTACAATCAGATGCGCTGCAAGCATGAAACTCACACTGGATTTTAAAGACTTAGCATGAAAAAAGAACGTGAACTATTTCATTAGGTTTTATCATGTTGATTACACACTGAAATGATAATATTTGGGGTGTGTTAAAATATATTACAGGTAATTTCACCTACTTCTGCTTTTATTCAACGTGGCTACCTGAATCTGAATTACATGAGTTACAAGCCTGATCTGACTGATACACATGGAACACTGCATTCCCACTGATACATATTCAAGAGCCCAAGGAACATATAACAGAAAGAATACGTATTGAGCCATTAGGAAAGCTTGAATTATTTCAAAGGACTGAAATAATGCAGAATATACTTAGGGATTGCAATGGGCTGACGGTTTATGGGCCCTCAAACTTCACCCAGCACGTGGTGATGATCCGAGGAGGCAGGCACCCTGGGAAGGGTCAGGCCAGGAGGGAATGGGCTCCTGTGCTGTGAGGACAGGGAGAAGCAGGAGGCAGTCTAGGAACCAGGAAACAGGCCTCACCAGATGTGGCACCTGCTGGTGATCTTGGGACTCCCCAGCCTCAGGACTACAAGAAACAACTTTCTGTTGTTTATCAGCTAGTCTACGGGATTTATAACAGTAACCCCAAAAGCCTACGATGGGGCTCTTCATGGAATTAAGCTAGAAATCAAAAAAGGGTCACTGGAAAAAGCTCCCCAAACATTGCGAAGTTAAATGACATACTGCTTGAAGAATTTCATGAATAATAATTTTAAAAAACACAATGAAAATTAGAAAATACTTTTCCATAAAAGATAATGAAAATCTGGCTATTCAAACCTGTGGGACACAGCGACTGTGTTTAGAGGGTAACTTAAAGTCTTAAACACATACACTGGAAAAAAAGGAAGGCTAAAAATCAATTAAGCCTCTCTCCCAAGAAACCAGGAAAAAAACATAGCAAACGAAACACAAGGTAGATGGGGAAAAAAAAAGGAGCAGAAAACAAGCAAACAGAAAGCAAATATGAAGTTTTTTAAAAACAAAGCCAAAAGTTTGCTCTTTGAAAGAACTGATAAACCCCTAGAGAGACTTATTAAGACAAAGAGACAAAGCTCAAATCACCAGCATCAGGGGTAAAAACCCCAAGACAACACATCTTGCAGATAAGAAAAATATTATGAACCACAGTTCACTTACTAACTGGAGAGTCTGCTCGCCTCAATAACTTCCTAGCAGGAGGGAAATGCTTTACTGAAATAGACCCAAGAAGACATACAAAATCAGAAAATTTTATTTGCATGAAAAAAATTACATCTGAAATTAAAAGCCTCCCCACAATAAAACCAACTGATTTTGCCAATCAATTCTTCCAAAATTCTAGGGAAGAAAACAGTAATCTCACAGGAATTCTTGCAGTAAACAAGGAACACTCTCCAACCTTGTTTTATAAGACTAGCATAACCTTGATACTAAAACCAACCAGGAAGAAGTACAAGAAAGTAAAATTACAGACTCTGAGTATAGATGAAATAACCTAAATAAAACACTAAAAATAAAGTCCAACTGAAGGAGAATACATTGAGATCAGGTTGGGGTGTTTTAGAATCACAAAATTTTTTAAAAGTTAAATCACATAAAAGAAAAATAATCACATAAAAGAAAAATTACCCTGTTTCAAAATCTGCAGAAAATAAACTAAGAAAATTTAATGTAATAATTTTAGTTCACGACTAAGAAAAAACTCTTAGTAAACTAACAGAGAACAATTTACATATTTTGATTAAACTATCTACAAAAAAGCTAATATCATGTGTGATGGTGAAATACTGAAAGCTTTTCCTCTGATAATGTGAAAGAGACAAGGATACTTATTCTTACTACTTCTGTTCACCAATGTACTCAGGACTGGAGATCCTAGTCCATACAATAAGGCAAGAAAAAGTAAAGGGTTATCACAGTTGCAAAGGGGAAAAAAGAACTTATTTGCAGACATAATTGTGTATACATAAATAAATACAATTAGAATGATTTTAAATATATAGATTTACCAAGTGAATATAGAAAAGTAAATTCTGTATCTATTAGAAATTTATAATGGCACTGAAAATATCAAGATATCTAATTAAACATGTGCAAGACATATGGCAAACTATAAACTTCTAAGATAAATTAAAGAAGATCTTAAAAAATGGAAAGCTATCTATATTGTGTTCACAGATTATAAGAACAACATAAAAGACACACACACACACACACAGAGTTAACCGTGTGAGGTGATGTGTATGTAAGGCAATCATTCCATGACATCTATGGGCATCAAGTCATCGCAATGTAGACTTTAAATACACACAAACTGTATCTGTCAATGACTCCTTAGTGAAGCTGGGGGTCTAAAATCAGGGCCTGGCACCTGGTAGTTGGCAGGTGTGGGAACCCAGGTTCATGTGCAGGCTGTACACACTCTTAATCACAGGTGAGACCTGAAGCAACCCAGCAACTCTCTATTTTTCTTTTTCTGTTTTGCTCTGTTCCCCTTGCCATTTGTGTTTAACAGATTCCCAGTATCGAGTGAGCCGTGTCAATGCAGCAATAATGTTTCCCCATCTAAGGCAGGAGCATGTAACACCAACAGACTTCCCATCGCCCTGAGATAACTGGAGTGCCCCATCACAACAGAAAGCAAAGAAACACGACAGTCCCCGAGAGAGAGCTGCCCCACGGCAGGGGGAACTAGGTCCACCAGACGTCCCAAGGGGACCCCCAGGGGTTTGGAGCCCAGGCTGGGCCCCTCAGCTTGAGGCCACACTTGCCTTTCCACCATTCTGGGGGTCCTGGCAGAAGAAAGCCAGGCCAAGGAAGGGGGATGGTGTGGCCGGCCCGTGCGACTCAGGGCAGGACTGACTTGGGTCTGTGCTGGGCTCCACATCCAGTCACCACCCTTGGAGTGTACAAAGCTCTTGGGATCATTGTAGGTTTTTGGCAAAAAGCAATGGAGCTGAAGTCACTTAGGATGGTTTTTTTTTAAAAAAAAATCCTCACTGAGGATTCACTCAGTGCCAGCCTCAGCCCCTAGTGAGATGCAGACTCCTGGTCATCCATGGCTCTGCCCGCAGCCTGCCATGGCAAGGGGAGGCTACCGGACACTGGGTGCCACATGGGGTTCTTCCCCACTTTGAGTGAAGGGCTGCACCCCCCCCCCCAGGATGAACCCGGCTCAACCCTCCACCTCTGATGCTGAGGCGCCCATGCCTCCCACGACCGGAGGATCCAGCCTCTCCCGGGACCTCTGTGTCACTGCACAAGCCTTGTCCATGCGGCCCCAGCAGGCAGGGTGAGTCCTGTGCGGAGCCTCCCAGCTCACTGGCCTCACTGCCCGCATCAGGGCCTTGTATGTCCACTGAATGAGTGGATGAGGGCCCCTCACAATGACGGTGATGGTGACGAGGAGGAGGAAGTGAAGCGGGCTGAGATCCAAGTGTCAGTCCTTGATTCAGCCATCTGTGTGTATGAACTCATTTAACCTCATGATAAGATTGTGTGTTGGGGTTAGGGGGTAGGGGGTGGGTCCTGCCACTGTTCTCACCTTGGAGCCAGCAAGTTCACTCTCAGTGTCCAGGAGTGGCTGCAGCCACTGGCCACAGACTGGACAGCTTTAACACAAATTCATTCCCCCCCCCCCAGTTCTGGAGTCAGAAACCTGTGATCAAGGTGTGGGCAGGGCTGAGCTCCCTCCAGAGGCTCCAGCGGAGGGTCCCTCTGGCCTGGTCCAGTCCTTGGGGGACGCCAGGCCACCCTGGGCTTCTGGCCACATCACCCCGACCTCTGCGTCCATCTGCACAAACCTTCTCCCCTGGGTGGCTCTGTGCCTCAGATCACCCCCTCTTTTTTTTCCAAGGACACCTGTCGTTGGATTTAGGGTCCACATGCATCCCGGGTGATCTGGTGCAGAGGTCAGGAACTTACTTCCATCTGCCGAGACCTTTCATCGGAATAAGGCCACCTCTGGAGGCTGCAGAAGGATGGATGGCTTTTGGAGCCACCACTCAGCCCACCATACTTGTCATGAAGCCACAGGGCAGAGCCTCACTGGGCTTGGTGAAGGGAGCTTCGAAGAAGCAGGGCTCAGTCCTGGGGCTGCCTCAAGAAAACAGGTAGGATCAGGACACTCGGGCACAGAGACCAGATGGGCAGGGCTCAGAGGTGTGCTGGTGGGCGTGGGGCTCACCTGCAGGGAGCCTGGAGCCTGACATGACGGCCCAGGGCTGGGGGACACAGTGCATGGTTTGGGAATGGACACATCCCAGCGCGGACAAGGGGAGGCAGGCCCGGGGGCTCAGGCCAGGGGAGCCCAGATCTTCCTGCTGCCCTCAAGGAGCAGGTCAGATGGGCACAGGAGGGAGCCGTGGTTTCAGCGACCTGGGTCGGAGTCCTGGTCTGCTGCTGTGTTGTCTCTGGTGAGTGACTCAGCCTCTCTGAGCCCACCGGAGAAGTGCTCGCTGGTGCCCGGGAAACAACGCATGCATATTGGAACTGGGAGAAGAATCCTCGTCACTTATTGGTACAGCTCAATCTTTTCTGGAGGCCATAACCAATGTCTTTATGTTTGATGTTCATTTCAAAGTCAAGAAGTTTTTAAAAAGATATGTGTGGCAAAGGATTTAATTGGACTTGGAAAGCCTCTTCTTTCTCCTTTATGAGCATGGCCATTTCATTATCATATGAGCAATAATGATATATGACTGAATATTCACATCACCAGTGAGAATTTCCCGAGTGCCAGACTCCAAGTTAAGTACTTTAGGATAACCCAGTGATGTAATGACTTGTTTCCCAGGTGGTTCAGCAGAAAAGAACCCGACAGCCAATGTAGGAGATGCAGGAGACCTGGGTTCAATTCCTGGGTTGGGAAGATCCCCTGGAGGAGGAAATGGCAACCCATTTCAGTATTCTTGCCTGAAAAATTCCACAGAGAGAGGATCTTAGGGGCTATAGGGCTGCAAGAGTTTGACACATATGAGCCACTGAACATGCACACAGTCGTGTAAATACTGTTGTTATCTCTGACAAATGGTGAAGCTTCGGTGTTGTTGATTAGTCATCAGATTTTGTCCGATTCTTTGTGACCCCACGGAGTATACACTCCATGGAATTCTCTAGGCCAGAATACTGGAGTGGGTGGTGTTTCCCTTCTCCAGGGGATTTTTCTGACTCCTCACATATTGTAAGACTAAACTTGAGAATTCTTGTTTTTATTTCATTTCAAATAGCCTTTGGGAATCTGAAAGGACAGTGTAGGTACTTTCAAGATGTCTTCTGCAAAACAAAGCCCTTTCGGCAAATGTGGCCATTATACCCAGGTAGGTGTTGCTGTTGTAAGTGTCACATATCAGCCAGAGGCAAATTCTGAGCTCTTCCTCTGGCAGAAACAAATTGACAAAATAAGGCAAGAAAGAGAGCTGGGAAAACAAACCACATCAACAAGTGGAAAAGCGTTCCTCATGAGACAAAGCTAGAGAAAAACCCAACATCCTTGTGGCCCAAAAACCCTCTTAGAAATGAATGTTCCATAGGAAAGAGATGAAACATGTCAAGTTCCAAGGAGAGGCAATGCCCATGGCCAGTGTAGCTTAGAGACGGCCTGACCACTCGATGAAGACACACACCAACGTAAACCCTTTGCAGACAGCAGTGACGGTCATCACCATAGTAAGTGTTTAGTCTGGGGACAACCTGCCCTGGGCTCCAATAAGCGAGCAGACCTGGTTCTCTTCCTCTGCCCCCACACCATTCACTCATAATGGCAGCTCAGGTGCTTTCGTGCCCTGCCTGCCTGTCTGGCTCATCCATGAGCTTTGACCACCTCCAGGAAAGGACTCTGCCTTCTCTTCTCTATGCGCCATGAATCTGCACACAGTGGGCCTTCAGAACCTCAGGAGACTCACCCCACCCCCACTATAGCCAGACCCTCCCCAGGCATTAAAACAGCTGTGGAATCACTTTGGCCCAAGTCCTACTTACGGATCCTTGGAGCCCACTACAGCCTCTACAGCATGATTAATCAGGCCCTTTATACACATATTCCTGCCTGTCAGATCTGAGCTTTGGATTCATGGTCAGCTCTGTCCCTCCCGTGGCAGCCAGGTGGGTCACAATGCAGACAAAGGAGCTCAGGAGCTGAGTGTCAAGGGAAGCATTGAAAGGACAGTGATGGATGCAATCTGTTGCAAACTGAAGGAGGGTCCCTGCATGTCTCAGAAACGGCCTCTGGTGTGCAGGTGTCGAGAAAGGCCCCCACAGTGCAAAGGAAAGAGGGGTACTCGGGGGCAAAGGCACTTGGCCTCTCCAGTAGCAGCTCCAGGTGGTAGCTGGTGAACAGTGGACAGCCAATGTGGTCACATGAGCGTGACGCTTATTCCCTCACAAAGAAAGAGAAAGGGGGCAGGGTGTGGGAGTACCTGGAGGATGTGGTGGGTTGGATGGAGGGACGTATCCTTCCTCTCTCCAGTGAAAATCGCTTTTTTGAGTCTCAGAGCTGCGAGAAGGCAGTTACCAAGTTAGGTCCCCACAGTATCCGGTGTGGGCTGGGTGTCTTAGCCCCCGTCACATGGACAAGCCACACCATATGGCTTCCCTGAGTTCTAACAGCAGGATCTGGGGGTTTTGTCTAGGTACACACTTCCTTGCTCTAGCTGTGTTACCCCCTTCTTTGAGCCCCAGTTTTGTCCTCTAGAAAAAGGACATCGATTGCTACCTTAGCAGGTTGCTACCTTAATCCCATGAAGACTAATTAGGGTGATACTACAATGAATAGCTGGCCTTAAGAGATACTGGGCTTCCCTGACAGCTCAGCTGGTAAAGGATTCTCCTGCCATGCAGGAGACCCCGGTTTGATTCCTGGGTCGGGAATGCTGATCCGCTACAGAAGGGACAGACTACCCACTGCAGTATTCTTGGGCTTCTCTTGTGGCTCAGCTGGTAAAGAATCTGCCCGCAATGCGGGAAACCTGGGTTCAATCCCTGGACTGGGAAGATCCCCTGGAGAAGGGAAAGGCTACCCACTCCAGTGTTCTGGCCTGGAGAATTCCATGGACTGTATAGCCCACAGGGTCACCAAGAGGTGGACACGACTGAGGGACTTTCACTTCACTTTCAAGAGATATGACCTGAATCCAGATTAAACTGGAGTCTCCCAGTGTCATCTGGCATTTCTTCCCTGAAGCCAGCCAAAACCCACACAGGTGCATTTCCAGGGTCTTCACATAGCCAGCTGGACAGAAAACCCAGCGTAGTCCAAACAAGCTGACAGTCAAGCAGGAGAGGACTCACGGGCAGACGGCTTCCCTCCGGTCTCAGGTGGAGCTCCGGGACCACAGCAGGAACTGGCGCTCTCAACTCCTGGGCTCAGCAGCACCCTTCTTATCAGGCCAGCGGCTCTGCCCTAACGGGCGCAAGAAGGTCACCAACTGCCCCAGGTGAACTCACGCCCCCTCCCACTGCTGCAGCCTGACCTCACAGGGCCCCACCCCTTCTGGCAGAGCCAGCCCTCCTCTTCCTTTGAATCCCCCTTGAGGCCTGGTCCTGGGTCCCGATTGGTCAGTGCCAATCATGGTGGCCAGGGATGGAGCACACTGATTGGCCAGGTCCAGGTCATGTGACCATACTCTCCAAGACACGTGTGAGCTGCTCACGCTCTGTCAGGGATGGAGAGAGTGCAATGCCCCCAGAGCAGGGCTGAGAGTCTGGTCACTCTGTCCGTGTGCTCAGTGTCCTGGGACATGCCTGCACATCATCTCTACACACCACTTTGTCTCCTCTGCAGACCAAATATTCATGACACACCTTTTCCCTTCCCAAGCGCTGTTTCACGCACTGACATTCAAGGGAGCATGACCTCCTTTTGGAAGGTAGGTTTGGAGATCCTCTCTTAAACTCTGGGCTTGTTCCTTGTGTCATGTTAGAATAGTTTATTCAGTCTAAAAACCCTCACTGAGCACCACCATATGCTGCTTTGCCTATTCAGGATTCTTAGCTGTTCTGAGTAGAGGGCGTGGCCTAGGGGCCTCCCAAAGGGAATGAATTTTTTCCAAGGAAGTACCTGAGAGGCTGAATCACTGAATCACTTTGCTGTAAACCTTAAACAAATTATTGTAAATCAACAATACCTCAATTTAAAGAAAAGATATTCCCTCATCAAAAATGGTTTGAAATTTTGTCACGTTTTTCCTTCAATTGTTGGTTTTTAGTATGTGTCTAATTGATTTGGTGCTGTCTTTTGAGGAAGGGATCCAACTTACTTTCCCACATGGATACCAAATTGTCCCAATGGGACGATTCCTTTGTCCTTTCTCCTGGAAATATCCTTTCTGCGTTTACACATTAAGAAGCTTCTTTTAAAAATGCCAAGTATCAAGAACTTCAGATCTTTGGAAATTTGTACAGCACCCCAGAAGCATGTTTCCATTTCTGTGTCTTCTCTTCACACTTCACCATTGCCTGTTTCTAGTATACACAAGTACCCTCAGAGGGTTCTCTGTAGTGAACTATGTATGTTTCTGTGAGGACAGAGGATGTGAGCACAGAGGAGGGACTGAGTGACCCTAGTGACCACGTAACCATGCTCAGCAACCTCAATATTAAGTCTGGCTGAGACTTCCTAAGGCAAGGTCTATGTTTCTCCCTCTTGCTGTCCGGATATGCAAAAGGATGTTGGTGGATTGGGACTTGGGTCCCTGGGTCCAGCAGTGTAGAGATATACCCATAGCCTGCTTTTCCATTATATTTTCCTCCTCTGGGCTCTGCTGAGCTGCTGTGGAGATATTTCTGCTAAAGGCTTGAGAGGTAGTCAATCCTTCTGCTTCTCATCCCCTGCCCTGTCTGTACTTCTGTCATTTTTTTTTAATATAGCTAATTTTCAATGTTGTTAGTCCTTGTGTCATTCTGACTCTCAGGCACCTATGGTTTAATAGACCTCCAAGTCCCAAGAGCTCTTTGCCTGGTGGAGACCTGGAGATCTCAGGGAGCAGCACCACATCACACTGGAGCCCGGACCAGAGAGAAGGTTCTTGCCAGGAAGGCTCCATCCCTGCTGGGGGTGGGGTGGGGTCGGGGTTCACATCTGATTGTGCATCCCCCGGGCCTTCGGTGCAGGCCCCACTCTGAGATCTGGAAAGGAGGTGGCTTCCCTCCCTGACACAGAACTAGTATTTTTTTTGTCCTTGTCATTGTCTAGTCCCATTTGGCTCCCAGGCTCTACACTTGATCCTCACCCACAGGATCAGGAGAGCCCAGTTCTAGAAGAGTTTCATACAGGGAGAGGCTCCAGGAGACACTCCAGTGCCCGGGCCTAAATAAGCATTTCCTTGGAGTTTCACAGCCCTGGGAGGAGATACTGGGTTTGTGTCCATTTTACAGTTGAATATGTTGAGCCTCAGATCATTGTGTGATTTGCCCTGGGTCACTCTGCAGGTCAGTGTAAGGTGGAATTTGAATCCAGACTCTATGTCTTGGAGCCTGTGGCTGTACAGGTGTTTCTGCTCATCGGTAAATTTTATTTCATGGTTGTTGTTGTTGTTGTTGTTGTTTGATGCATTTGTATATGGTACTGTTCTGTTCTCTCTCTGATGGCTCATTTCCTGCTACATTGCTGAGTTTATTAGTTTTAATACTTGTTACTTGGTGGAGTTTTTATGGTTTCATATAAATCCTGTCATAATCGAATAGTGGCAGTGTAACTTCATTTGTTCCAATGGGGATGCTTTTATTTCCTTTTCTTGCCTAGTTATTCTGGGTAGGACACTTCCACTACTATGTTGAACAAGATTGGGGAGAGTGGGCATCCTTGTACTATTCCTGATCTTTTAGGAAAATCTTTCACCTCTTTAACACTGACTTGGATGTTAGCTGTGGGCTTGTCTTATATACCCTTTAGGATGTTCCATGTTTAACCACTGTATTGAGAGATTGTACCAAAATTGATGTTACACTTTGTTGAAAGCTTTTTCTGCAATTATTGAGATGATCACATGATTTCATTCTTAATTTTGCTCATATTGTGTATCACAGTGATTGATGTGCAAATAATAAATCATGCTTGCAGGCACAGAATAAATTCCATTTGATCATAGTGTATGATTCTTTTTAATGTGTCTTCAATTTGGTTTGCTAATATCCTTTGAGGATTTTTACATCCGTGTACACCAGGGTTAGGGTTCTCTGGTGGTTCATATGGTAAAGAATCTGCCTGCAATGCGGGAGACCAGGGTTTGACCCCTGGGTCAGGAAGAGCCCCTTGAGAAAGGAATGGCTACACACTCCAATATTCGTGCCTGGAAAATTCTGTGGACAGAGGACCTGGTGGGCTACAGTCCATGGGTCACGAATAACTGGACATGACTGAGTGACTCACACTTACAAGAGTGCTTCTTGACATTCTTAATATCTAAATTTAAGATTTTATCTCAGTCAAAAATTACAGCCTAAGGCAAAAATGTCAAAAGTCCAAGAGTCCTTAGAAGTAAATGAGAATATGGCATAACAGATGAAAGCAAGAAGGACTCGACATAATGTACTTTTCATAAGAATTTTAGATCTTCAGAGGAATTCTCACTGAACTGAATTAAAATGCAAGCTTCAGTTTAAAATGCAAACCTTTTTTGGTATTATGTTTCTATGTTGAGACTGAAATGTTATTATGTATGTGTGAGATATTAAGCAATACTGTGTAGCTATTAAAATCATATTTTAAAATCATATTTTCAAAACCTTTAATGACATTTATAAGCACTTATAGTGGAAAAATAGCTAGGAATAGAAGATGATCCCATATAGCTTTAGATGACAGTACAAATGTGTTGAATGATAGTTTTCAGATTGTATTTATTAATTTTTAATTG
Organism: Bos indicus; assembly: GCF_029378745.1. Taxonomy (NCBI): domain Eukaryota; kingdom Metazoa; phylum Chordata; class Mammalia; order Artiodactyla; family Bovidae; genus Bos; species Bos indicus. The sequence continues at coordinate 724,543 of NC_091784.1, forward strand.
AAGGATAACTGCTTTACATTGTTTGGTTTGTTTTCCTCATACAACAACACGAATAGGCCATAAGTATATTATCCAGTCTTTGGTGAGCCTGCCTCCCACTTCCCGCCATCCCACCCTCTAGGTCATCACAGAGGACAGTGCTGGGCTCCCCATGTTATATAGCAACTTCCCACTAGCTAGCTATTTTACATATGGTAGTAGGTGATGTTTCAGTGCTACTCTCTCAATTCATCCCACCCTCTCCTTCTCCAGCTGAGTTCACAAGTCCTTCCTCTACATCTGTGTATCTGTTTCTGCCCTTCAAATATTCACCAGTACCATTTTACAAGATTCCGTGTGTATGCATTCATTTACTATATTTATTTTTCTCTTTCTGACTTACTTCACTCTGTATCACAGTTTCTAGGTTCATCTACCTCAGTTAAACTGACTCGTATTGCTCCTTTTCGTGGTTGAGTAATATTCCATTGTGTATATGTTCCACGACTTCTTTATACATTGTTCTCTTGATAGACATTAGGTTGCTTCCATGCCCTGGCTATTTTAAATAGTGCTGCAGTGGACACTGGGGTACATGTGTCTTTTTAGAGGTATGGTTTTCTCCGGGTATATGGCCAGTAGGGGATTGTTGCATCATATGGTAGCTTTATTCCTACTTTTTAAAGAAACCTACATTCCTTCTCCATAGTGGCTGTATCCATTTACATGTCTACCAACAGTGCAAGAGGGTTCCCTTTCTTCCATGTCCTGTTCAGCATTTATTATTTGTAGAATTGTTGATGATGGCCATTCTGACTGGTGTGAGGTGATACCTCACGTAGTTTTGATTAGCGTTTCATTAATAATGAGTGATGTGGAGCATCTTTGCATGTGTTTGGTGGCCTTCTTAATGTCGTCTTTGGATAAATTTGTTCATGTCTTCTGGTCACTTTTCAGTTGGTTGCTTTTTATCTGATATTAGGCTTGATGATCTACTTGTGTACTTTGTAGATAATCCTTTGTCAATTGCTTCATTTACAATTGCTTTCTCCTATTCTGAGGGTTGTCTTTTCATCTTGTTTATAGTTTTCTTTGCTGCTTATATACTTTGAAGTTTCTCTAGATGCCATTTATTTTTATTTTTATTTTTATTTCAGTCATTCTCGGAGGTCTTGCTGTGATAATTGGCAAAGAGTGTTCTGCCTATGTTTTCCTCTAAGAATTTTATAGTTTCTGGCCTTACTTTTGGTCTTTAATCCATTGTGAATTATTTTTGTGTATAGTATGAAGAAGTGTTCTAATTTCATTCTTTTACATGTAGTTGTCCAGTTTCCCAGCACCACTTACTGAAGAGGCTCTCTTTTCTGTCCTTTCTCCATTGTACATTCTTGCCTCCCTTGTCAAAGAAAAGATGCCTATAGGAGTGTAGGTTCATCTCTCAGCTTTGTGTTTTGTTCCTTTGCTCTCTGTTTCTGCTTTTGTGCCTGTACCATAGTGTCTTGGTAGTATAGTCTGAAGTCAGAAGGTTGATTCCTCCAGTTCCACCTTTCTTTCCAAGATTCCTTTGGCCCTTCTGGGTCTTTTTCCCCCCATATAAATTGTAAAATTATTAGTCCTAGTTCATTAAAAAAAAGTCATTGGTTGTTTGATAGGGATGAATTGAATCTTCAGATTGCTTTGGGTAGTATAGTCATTTTCACAACATTGATTTCTTTTTTTATCATTTTTATTATGTGTTTATTTTATTTTATTTTATTTTTAAACTTTACATAATTGTATTAGTTTTGCCAAATATCAAAATGAATCCGCCACAGGTATACATGTGTTCTTTGAATTCAAGAACAAGGCATATCTTTCTATCTGTTTATTTCAACTTGGCTATGTTTCATCATACAGCCTGTCTTTCTGCATACATGTGTTTTGTCTGTTTAGGTAACTTTATTCCTAGCTATTGGGGAAGAAAAATGGAAACCCACTCCAGTACTCTTGCCTGGAAAATCCCATGTACAAGAAGCCTGATAGGCTACACTCCATGAGGTCCCAAAGAGTCGGACACGACTGAGCGACTTCACTTTCACAGTTCACCTTCATGCATTGGAGAAGGAAATAGGAACCCACTCCAGTGTTCTTGCCTGGAGAATCCCGGGGATGGGGGAGCCTGGTGGGCTCCCATCTATGGGGTCGCACAGAGTCGGACGTGACTGACGTGACTTAGCAGCAGCAGCATTCCTAGCTATGCTATTCTTGTTGCAGTGGGGAATGGCACTTTTTTCTTAGTTTCTCTTTCTGATTTTTCTTGTTGTGCTGTAAGTCTGCAAAGGATTTCTGTGTATTAATTTTGTATCCTGGGCTTTACTAAATTCATTGATTAGCTCTAGTAATTTTCTGGTTCTATCTATAGGGTCTTCTATGAATAGAAACAGGTCATCTGCAATCAACGACAGATGGACTTCTTCTTTTCCAATATGCGTTCTTTCTCGTTTTCTTCTCTGATTGCTGTGTCTATGACTTATAAAAAAACTATATTGATTAATAGGAATAGAGTGGGCCCCATGATCTTGATGCTGATCTTAGAGGAAATGCTTACATTTTGACACCATTGAGAATAATGTTTTTATTTTTTGCTGAGAGATTTTCCTATATGACCTTTCTTATGTTGAGGTAGATATCTTCCATGCCCATTTATGGAGTGCTTTTTAAACTGGTATTTAGTTTTGTCAAAACCTTTCTCTGCATCGATCAAGATTATCATATGCTTTTTATCTTTCAGTTTGTTAATATAGTGTATCACATTGATTGATTTGCAGATAGCGAAGCATCTTTGAATCCCTGGGATAAACCCCACTTCAACTTGGTGTATGATCCTTTTCATGTGTTTTTGTTTGGTTTTTGCTACAATTTTCCCCAGGATTTTTGCGTTGATGTTCATCAGTGATGTTAGCCTGTAATTTTCTTTTCTGTGTGGCATTTCTGCTTCCTTTTGGTTCATGGTGATGGTGGCCTTGCAGAATGAGTTGGGAATGCTCCTCCCTCCACATTTTTCTGGAACAGTTTGACCAGCATAGGTATTATCACATCTCTCCCATTTGAGAGCATTCATCTGTGAAGTCCTGGGCATTTCTTTGTTGGAGACTTTTGATCCCAGTTAGTAGTGCTTGTGATTGATCTGTTCATAGTTAGAGCTTGTGACTGGTGTTGGTGCTTGACTTATTCATATTTTCTATTTTTTCCTGGTTCAGCCTTAGAAGATTGTACTTTTCTAAGAATTTGTCCATTTGTTCCAGGTTATCCATTTTATTGTCATGCAGTTGTTTCTAATTGTCTCTTATGATCCTTTCTCTTTCTGTGTTGTCTGTTGAAATGTCTCCTTTTTCATTTCAAGTTCATTTGAGTGGGCTGCCTTCTATGGGGTAACATAGAGTTGGACATGACTGAAGCGACTTAGCAGCAGCAGCAGCATATAAGGCTCAGCGACCCCGAGCTTTCCCAGATGTGGGATTTTTAGTGCTAAAACCAGGACAGAAGTCAGGATGATTTGAACTTAGGTAAAAAAAAAGAAGTGGAGAAGGAAATGGCAACCCACCCCGTGTTTTTACCTGGAGAATCCCAGGGACGGGGGAGCCTGGTGGGCTACCATCTATGGGGTCGCCCAGAGTCGGACACAACTGAAGCGACTTAGCAGCAACAGCAGCAAAAAAAAAAAAAAAAAAGAGAGAGACACCAAGAGATCGCTCTTTCTCCCCCTCCCTCCATCCCCCTCGCTTTTTCCCCCTGCAGAGTCACCTAGGAAAGACCGTGTGAGCACACACTGAAAAGGAGCTCCCAAAGGGAGCTCTCAGCAGACATCCACCCTGTCAACATTGGGTCTCAGGCTTCCAGCCTCCAGAGTGGTGAGAAAACAAATTTCTGTAGTCAAAGCCACCAGCCTATGGTATTTTGTTATGGCGCACCCAGCGCGATAACACAGGGGTCGTACCCAGTTCATATAACCATGCTGTGACGATTGATGGGTGTGGTCACACAGGCACCCTCCTGAGTCAGAGAGTTGCTTTCTATTCCAAAACCCTTCCAATAATACTTCCCATCCCATTTTAAGAACATAAGTGTTCAACATGACAAGGTTGACAAACCTATTTTTCTATCATTCTGCTTTACTTCTGCAAACAAGTATCTTAGAATAGTAACTTCTGGGACTGGAAGTGGTTACATGAATACAGTCGTTCAGTTTCAAATGTATGACTAATATTTTTTGCAGCTAAGTAGCATTTTCTGTTTTCCAATGATACTTTAAAGCCCATTTATGTTACTGAGTATGCATAATGAATTCCTCCTTTGGAAATGTCTTTGTTTTCTCCACTGAGCTGGTGATTCTTCATTGTCCCACTCAAATCCTACCACTCCCCTCCCACTCCTGGCCACACTTGTCATCCCGTTCCCTGCCTCAAAGCCTGACATCTACAAGCTGCAGCCCCCAGGCTTTGCTGTTCTTAGCACCTCTTTCTCGGCTCTTGACCAAAGGGAAGCACTATTAGAGTGTGAAGAGAGGAGTGTGAAGGGCGGGGAGAGAGAGGGGTGGGTCTTCTCCCTCCATCCCTGCCAGAGCCTGGTCTCCACTATGGGTGTCTTCCTCTGTCATATAGCACCCACACTGGGCGGCCCCTTTCCTATGACCACAGCTCTGGATGGGTTCTAGGAATAGCACACCCTTTCTCTTTTGTTTCTCCAGGCCCAAGGATGATGGAAGCTTCTGCTGTTAATAGTTCCCAGTGGCTTCTCCATTCGTCTTGATTCTCTTTACCTTGCCCACAGTGTGAGTTAAGGGTTGAGTTGTAACCCCTGCCCCCCATTCCTATGTTAAAGTTCTAACCCCCAAGACCTCAGAAAGTGACTGTCTTAGGAGAGTGTCTTCAAAAAGATAATTAAAGTTAAACAAAGTCATACAGGTGGACCCTAATCCAATCTGACTTGTGTTCATATAATAAGAGGCCCAGGTGGCACTAGTGGTAAAGGACCCGCTTGCCAATGCAGGAGACATAAGAGATGTGGGTTCGATCCCTGGGTCTGAAAGATCAACTTGGAGGAGGGCATGGCAACCCACTCAAGTATTCTTGCCCGGAGAATTCCATGGACAGATGAGCCTGGTGGGCTACAGGTGAACACAACCTAGTTACTGACCAATGACAAAGTAGTGTAAAACAATTTTATAAAATCATAGGACGGGATGGGATTTATTGAGACATCCCAGTTTTACCACCTTCCCCCTCATTCACCCTCAAGTATTGAGTTACTCCTAATAAATACATTTCTTTGTCTCCAAAGCACTTTCACAACCACATTTCATTTGAGCCTCAAGGAAATTGTGTGAGGTAGATAGGGAGGTATTCATGTCTCCATTTTACAAATAAATGAAACTGAAGAGCAGGTAGTTGAAATGCCAGCATTCAAGGAGCTAAAAAGTGTTAGAGCTGGGCCTCGAGACTCATGATCCTCAGACCAGGTGCGTATTGATAGAGTTCCCATCGTTTACCCTCCCTGCTAATCTGGGCATGCGCACTAAAGACTGATGTCACACGTGGACATTCCATCCAAAACTCACAGCGAGGAAGGACTTCTCAACATCTGGCCGTGAGCAGAAAAGGCAGAGGAAGGGAGAGAGTGAGAGAAAGATCTAATACGAGCTGAGTTTACAGGGAGCAGGAAGGGGCACATGCACTCTTATCTCAGCCCCAACTGGGCAGAGCAACATAGGAGAGCAAGCAGATGTACAGAGGCTGAGCCTCTCCGAACACGGTCCCCCTCCCGACTCCATATTCAGCTGGCAGGCCCCAGGAGTCAGGTCATCCGTTACCTCCCTCTAATGCTCTGATGGATATGTTTGCAACACACGGGGTTTCCATTAATCTGGGGAAAGTCCTACTTTAGGCTTTCACTGAATCTGAAATTGCTTCAGCCATAACTGTTGTCTCCAGTGAACTGGGTCCCTCTTCTTCCACAGAGATGCCCCACACAGGCTGCTCTCGCCTGCACCCTCCACCTGCCTCTCTCTCTCTCTCTGTATCTTTAAATTGGAGGGTAATTGCCTTACAATGGTGTGGTGCTCTCTGCCGTACATCAATATTAATCAGTCATAATGATATATATGTATATATCCCCTTACCCTCTTGAGCCTCCCTCGCCCCGCATTCCACCTCTCTAGGTCATCACAGAGCTCCAGGTTGGGCTCCCTGTGCTATATAGCAGCCTCCCACAAGTTATGAGCATACATGGGGCTTCCTTGGTGGTTCAAATGGTGAAGAATCTGCCTGCAATGAAGGAGACTCAGGTTTGATCCCTGGATTGGGAAGATCTCCTGGAGATGGGAATGGCAACCCACTCCAGTATTTTTGCCTGGGAAATCCCATGGACAGAGGAGCCTGGCAGGCTGTAGTCCATGGGGTCTCAAAGAGTCAGACACATCTGAGTGACTTTGAGAGTGAGTGAGTGTATATACATCAATGCTACCTTCTCAATTTGTCCTAGCCTGTCCTTCCCCCGCCATGTCCACAAGTCCATTCCCTACATCTGCATCTCCATTTCTTCTCTGTAAATAGATCTCTGTACTGTTTTGCTAGATTCTGTATATATGTGTGGTGCATGCATGCTGAGTCACTTTGGTCGTGACTTTGGTCATATAGACCCCATAGACCGTAGCCTGCCATAATGCATATCATACATGCATTAATATACAATATTTGTTTTGCTCTTTATGACTTACTCACCTGCTCTCTTTACTCCTTCTCTACATCTATTCTTGGAGGCCCACCTTCTCCAAGAAGCTTGAGTGTTTCAACCCTCAGGGATTTTTGTCTCAGCTGCATTCCTGAAGCCATTATCATACAGACCCCCAAACTCAGCACTGAACATATGCTCTTCAGGACTAGTTCTCTGATGAGATGTCAGCCCCTGGAGAATCAAGCTGGAATCCCACATCCTACTGAATCTATGCTCCTGCTAGTAGATCCATGCATGCTAGCTGTGACTTTTCTGGGAAAGAGTAGGCAAAACTAGGGTTAAACACAGCCAGTCATTGGAATCCAAGAGGAAAGGGGGAAGGAGTGGGAATTAATTGTCTTCCCGTGTTGGAAGTTTTCACTGTTGTTTCAAGATCCGTGTACAGTGAGCATATTCATGTTGCTCTAGGATTAGCACAAGGTAAAAGAACAAACAGAAGCCTTCCTTTGTGCTATTTTAGGAACAAGGAAAATAAAACAATACCTTCCAAATGGAGGAGCAGCCTAGCTTTCTGTGACACAAGAATGGGCTCATAACACCTCGGCTGTAACCGTTTCAAATGGAATCCTATTATAGTGCAGAGTATATTTATCCGTGTTTTTGAGGAACCCTTTCTCCTAAGTCCCCCCAGAGGGAGATCCACAGGCCCAGGCAGGCTCCTCTCAAACTCTCCTATTCCACCCTGGCAGGTCCCAGGGACTCCCCCACCCCACCACCTCTCCTCTTGGTAATTGTCACCACCACCCCAAGCTATCAAGTTTCTCACCCCTTCCTGAGGGGCTATGGAAACTGGTCTCTTTATGCCCACCTGTTGGACTGCACCTCACAGGCCTACAAAGCCTGCATTTGCCCAGCTTCAAGACTGATGAAAGCCTGGATTGGGCAACAGAGGGCTTCCCCGGTGGCTCAGCAGTGAAGAATCCACTAGCAATGCAGGAGACACAGGAGACGGGGGTTCGATCCCTGCACCAGGAAGATCCCCTGGAGAAGGGAATGGCAAACCCACTCCAGTGTTCTTGACCGGAGAATCCCATGAACAGAGGAACCTGCCGGGCTACAAGCCCATAAAGTTGCAAAGAGTCAGGCCTGACTGAAGTGCCTTAGCATGCACACATGGATCAGGCAACAGAGACATCAGTGGTTTGACAGATGGGGAGCTTCTGTGTCTGAAGCAAAGTCCTGGAGTGACCTCCCACCCTGTGCAGCATACACCTTCAGGACGTGGCAGCAGTCTTTGCTCCTGGTGGAGGGGGAGATTGCCAGTTACAGGGGAGTTGATGTCAGATGGGCTCATCGATTACCAGGGAAACCAACAGAAGGGCACACACCTCACCGCCCCTTTGATAAGAACAATCACTAGCTGGCACCCAAGGCAAGTATGTAGGAAGGCCAGAGTAAGTATAAATGAAGCAGGCACTGGTCGGGCAAGGGACGGACAGAGAGCAAGGGGACAGCCTTCTTGAGTGGGCTAGTCAGCCACCACTCTTCCTGGTTGTCCCTGAAAAAAAGCTTGTAGACCCTCATTTTAAGACTTTAATGCCCATGATGACAAGAGGAAAGACAAAATATGGGTAATTACATGCATGTGTGTGTGTGTGTCCAGTAGCTAAGCTGTGTCTGACTCTTTGCAACCCCGTGGATTGTAGCCTGCCAGGCTCCTCTGTCCATGGAACGTTCCAGACAAGAATACTGGAGTGGGTTGTCATTTCCTCCTCCAGGGGATCTTCCTGACCCAGGGATCAAACCTGTATCTCTTGCATTGGTAGGTGGATTTTTACCACTTGAGCCACCTGGGAAGCTGAGGAAATATACAGAGTACAAATCTAACAGTCTTGAGTTTGGTCCAGAGCGTCTGATGATCTGGTTGAAATAACTGGAAATTTCCTTTATGTCAACATTGGGTGTTGTAAGCAGATAGGGGAGGGGGTCCCTGGAGAAAGAGAATCAAGCATGACCTCATTTTGGTCCAAGGCATTTTGTGATCTAAGCCTGGCCACAATGCTTGCCCTTAAACAGGTCTCAGTAATTAATGATCTTAAGGGGAGAAAGGACTGCAGGCACGAAGGGAAAGCAGTCAAGAAACAATGGGTCTAGGACTCCCCTGGTGGTCCAGTGGCTAAGCCTCTGAGCTCCCAATGCAAAGGGGCTGGGTTTCCATCCCTGGTCAGGGAACTAGATCCCGCATGCCACAACTAAGAGTTTGCATGCCCCAACTAAAGATCCTGCATGCTATATGATGTGTCCATTGAAAAAGATTGGTCCACATTAAAAAATATATACCTTAAAAATTTTTTTAATAGAGAAATAGAGGTGCGCAAGAAATAATCAACACAGCAACAGGCCTGTTTTTGTTCTTCATTTGTCTTTAGCTCTGGGGTAAAACCATCAGTTGTGGAGGAAAGGCTAAGCAGAAAATTCTAGCCAGGGTTTTGGAATTTAAGTCCAAGATTATATGACACATATATATATATATATATATATATATATATATATATATACATACATACATATAATATAATATACCATTCAGCCTCCCAAATAGGTGACATGAAGTCAGGTTGTGCTGCCAAATGTGCACAGAACATAGAATTCCTATGGTTCTTTTTTAGTAGGGACTATGAATTTACATTTCAAAGCATCCATGTCTAAAAAAATTGGCTTCTAATGTAGTTTGCTGTAAAAAGCCAAACTATTTAGTACAAAGGGTTATACTCATGCACATACATATAGACTACATATGCACACGTATATATGTTGTAAGAATTTTTTTGATGTGGACCATTTTTAAAGTTGTTTATTGAATTTGTTACAATATTGCTTCTGTTTTGCGTTTTGGTTTTTGAGCAGTGAGGCATATGGGATCTTGGTCCCCCATCAGGGATTGAACCTGCAGCCCCTGCATTGGAAGGCACAGTCTTAACCATGGCACCACCAGGGAAGTCCCTTTTGTTTAACTCTTAAGTAAAAACAAGAAGCCATTTGGCCACAGTCTAAATATTCAGGGAAAGAAGTAAGTAGAATTACTCCTGTTGGAAATGCCACATTAATTTATTATGCATAGCATGATCAAACAAGAGGCCACAAGACAGAACAAGCAGACTATGCTCTTTCAGAGGTAAAAGAGAAATGCAAAGATGCTAAGTCGTGGTCCTTCCTGAGAAATACTTCTGTCCCCAGGACTCTTAGCAATTAGGTCTTTTCATCTTGGAGGTATCAGAGGCAAAGGAGGGCGCACAGCACCAAATCCATGGCACAGAGTTCAACACACAGTATTCTACCTGGGGACGTGGAATCAAAAACCCAGCACTGAGAAGGAGTCATGCACAGACACAAGACTTATGGAGGTCATGCAGGGAAAGAAAATATATGGGTTACATGTCATACCACTCTGGATGCAACCATTTTTCACACAGCAGAAACTGAGAGAGAAGATAAAGGAGAAAGACAAAGAAAAGTGGGGAGGGGCTTTCCCTGGTGGTCCAGTGGTTAAAAATCTGCCTTCCAATGCAGGGGATGAGGGTTTGATCCCTGATGGGGGAACTAAGATGCCACAAGCCACAGGGCAATTAAGTTTGCAAGTCACAACTACTGAGCCCGGGAGCCACATGTAGAGAGAAGCCCGCACCCCACAATGAAAGATCCCACATGCTGCAATTGAGACCCACCAAGGCGATGGAAAGCTGGAATCAAGATTGCCGGGAGAAATATCTATAACCTCAGATATGCAGATAACACCACCCTTATGGCAGAAAGTGAAGAGGAACTCAAAAGCCTCTTGATGAAAGTGAAAGAGGAGAGTGAAAAAGTTGGCTTAAAGCTCAACATTCAGAAAACTAAGATCATGGCATCTGGTCCCATCACTTCATGGGAAATAGATGGGGAAACAGTTGAAACAGTGTCAGACTTTATTTTTCTGGGCTCCAGAATCACTGCAGATGATGACTGCAGCCATGAAATTAAAAGACGCTTACTCCTTGGAAGAAAAGTTATGACGAACCTAGATAGCATATTCAAAAGCAGAGACATTACTTTGCCAACAAAGGTCCATCTAGTCAAGGCTATGGTTTTTCCAGTGGTCAAGTATGGATGTGAGAGTTGGACTGTGAAGAAAGCTGAGCACCGAAGAATTGATGCTTTTGAACTCTGCTGTTGGAGAAGACTCCTGAGAGTCCCTTGGACTGCAAGGAGATCCAACCAGTCCATTCTAAAGGAAATCAGTCCTGGGTGTTCTTCGGAAGGAATGATGCTAAAGTTGAAACTCCAGTACTTTGGCCACCTCATGCGAAGAGTTGACTCATTGGGAAAGACTCTGATGCTGGGAGGGATTAGGGGCAGGAGGGAAAGGGGACAACAGAATGAGATAGCTGGATGGCATCACTGACTCGATGGATGTGAGTCTGAGTGAACTCAAACACCGGGAGTTGGTGATGGACAGGGAGGCCTGGCGTGCTGCGATTCATGGGGCCACAAAGATTCGGACACAACTGAGCGACTGAACTGAAGTGAACTGAACTGAACTGAAAGGCGATGGCACCCCACTCCAGTACTCTTGCCTGGAAAATCCCATGGGTGGAGGAGCCTGGTGGGCTGCAGTCCATGGGGTCTCAAAGAGTCAGACACGTCTGAGTGACTTCACTTTCACTTTTCACTTTCATGCATTGGAGAAGGAAATGGCAACCCACCCCAGTCTTCTTGCCTGGAGAATCCCAGGGACGAGGGAACCTGGTGGGCTGCCGTCTATGGGGTCGCACAGAGTCGGACATGACTGAAGCGACTTAGCAGCAGCAGCAGCAGCAGCATAGCCAAAAAAAATAATTTAAAATAGTAAAAAAAAGAAAAGTGGGGCAAGTAAAGGTAAAATCAAGAAAGAGAAGGATGGAGCCTTCTCCTGGCCACCTGGCTGACCCCTCGTCAGCAACTCAGCAGCCACTCAACATCAGCACTCTCTCAGTATCCCTGCTGTCTCCATGGTGATTTAATGTGATTCTGATGGATCTGACTAGTTCATGAACGCTTCCTGGAGTTTGGCACTGTTGGTGCTAACTCCATTTTCCAGATGAGAAAACAGTGCTTCCGAGATTGTTAACAACTTGTCCCAAATCACCAAGTTGCTAAAATTGTGGGATCAGGCCATTGAACCTAGGCTGTTTCAGGCCCAAGCGTGTGCTCTTGGTGAGCAAAGTAAAAAATAAGATGGTGTTTAATGGAGGAGAACATGAACATGTATTGAGTACTTAATATATACCTGGCATGTGATCCTCACAACAGTCCTGCAAGGGAGGTATCATTCCCATTTCATAGATGAAGAAATTGAGGCTCAGTGCTCACTTTGGCAGCACATATACTTAAATTGGAATGATACAAAGAAGATTAGCATGGCCCCTGCTCAAGGATGACATGCAAATTGGTGAAGCATTTCATGTTTTTATGGCAGAAACCATCACAACATTGTAAAGCGATTTTCCTGCAATTAAAAAATAAAGTTAAAAAAGTATGAATAAAACAGGGAAATGTCTTTAAAAGTTGAGGCTCAGAGAGGTTACATAACTTATCTAAAGTTGCACTGCAAAGCCCCGGTCTGGGGCACTTCACCTCCTCTGTGTCTATGCTGAGAGTTTTGTACTTTCTCTCTGAAATAAATCCTGTTTGCTTGCTACCATGAAAAAGAAAAAGGCCAGGTCTCTCAGACTGCAAAGCCCATATTCTATTTGTTAAAAAATATATATTGTTGTTTTGCTCCTAAATTTTATTTATTTATCATGATTTATTTGGCTTCTTCAGGTCTTGACTGTGGCATGTGGAATCTAGTTTCCTGACCAGGGATCAAACCCAGGCTCCCTACATTGAGACTAGTGTCTTAGCCAGTGGACCACCAGGGAAGTCCCCCATATTCTTTCTTATTCTTTCTTCCAGATAGAATTCGCAGGAATTTCACAGATTGAACTAAGTAATTAAAAATCTCTCCTTTAGATATTTTTAGTTCTGCATATCCAAACCAAACACCTAGTGTATTTGTCAGAATTTGAAAGAAGTCTATTAAAGACTGCTTGCAAGTAAACCACTGTGTAAACTATGTTTTATAAGTTCTTCTGTTTTAATTATTTAGGTTTTCTAAAGTTTGAAGGGAAAAAAAGGAGATAGAAACCAGTTTTTAATGATTTGGAATTAGGATTCATGAATACACCAGATTCTTTCTTGGTACTGGGGGAAAGCAGAGAGTAAATGTGGTAGGAAACTATGAGGGTCCAGAGATTCAGACTTGAGCCTGGAAGAGACATTAAAGAGGTATTTCAGGGACTTCCCTGGTGGTCCAGTGGCTAAGACTCAGTGCTCCCAATGCAGTGGGTGTGGGCTTGATCCCTGGTCAGGGAACTAGATCCCACATGCCACAAGGAAGATTGATCTTATGTGCTGCAACTAAGACCCGGTGCAGTGAAATAAATACTCAATAAGTTAAATATTTAATAGAAACCTCAATTATTAAAAAATAAAAAAGTATGCAATTCTAATTTATTTTAGAAATAGCTTGAGTGTCTGCTAGTCAACAGTAGAGCTAAGGCCAGAACCTGGGGTTTCCCAATTCTTAAACCATTGTTTTTTCTTAGACATGAACCATGAATTGCTTTAGAAAATACTCCTTTCTCCTCCTCTCTTAATCCAGATAGGGGGGGAAAAGTGAGAAAGCTTAAAGACTATTAAAAAACAATCGGGACATTAAGAATCAAGTTATCCTGGAAGGAGGTCAAGACAGTAACCACAGAGGCTGGAGTTAAGGGGAGGAGAACCAGGCAAGATAAGATCTTAATCTAAAGCAACTAGAGTAAGCAGGCAAGCTTTTGTTACTTGTATTTAGCCGAACACTGTGAACAGAAAGCTTTTTGAAATCCTTGGCTAAATCAAAACCTGGAAAGTGAGGACTTCTAACCTTCAAGAAAAAAAAGCTGAGCGTGAGACAAAAAGGTATTTGTTTTTATACTTAACTTGGTAGGGAAAAGGAAAGAAAAAACAAGATGTCAGTTCAGCTGGGTCCCAATTCCAGCCCTGGGAAGCCCAAAGCCCACCCCTCTTGGTTTTATTTTTAAGGATAGCATTTTTTCCCTCCCTTGGCCACGTTCAGTGTGTAGGATCTTAGTTCCCTTACCAAGGATCAAACCTTCACCCCCTGGAAGCGTGAAGTCTTAACCACTGGACTGCCAGGGAAGTCCCACCCTCCCCATCTTGGTTTTTGTAAATAGTCCTGAAGGGCTTTCTTGGTTTCTAGACTACTGAGATCTTGCTTCCGTGTGTAAATTGAGTCCAATTTCCTAAAGAGATGGAAGTCAGGCTTTACATCCCAGTAATAGGGAACAAATTTGATTGGGAATGGCTGGGTTACCATCTAACACTGACATGTCATTTTCCCCTGCCCGGGCTCAGCTTCCATCCATCCAGCTGGCTTTTCTTTCATGGTCTTATTTCTTTCCTTTCTGCCCTCTGCCCCTACTCCCCTCTCCTTGCAGGAGCAGAAACAAGAAACTCTTCCTCTAATCTCCAGCCTGGCAGGTTTTCCCTCCCCTGGAGTCCAGGTGCCTGTAGCATTCGCTCCTTAGTGGCTTTCCCCCAAGGAGACATCTCCCTCCTTCCTCTTCCCCAAAAGGAATCATGGGGCCAGCTGTTAAGATTTCAAACAATTATTTTTTTCACATCTTTACTCAACATGGGAAAATCTCTGAAGTTTAAGGTGGCACCTGGCTGTCCTGTAGTGCTTGTATTTTTTTCAAGGCTTTGTTCTGTCTGGAATTTTATTATAATAACTAATGATGGGATTTCTTTAATGGTCCAGTGGTTAAGATTCTGAGCTTCCAATGCAGGGGGTCACAGGTTCAATCCCTGGTCAGGGAATTAAGATCCCACATGCCACATAGTGTGGCCAAAAAGCAAAACAAACAAACAACCACTACAACAAAAAACTAATGGGAATGAACATACCTTGATGTTTACATAATTTTAATAAATCATCTTCAAAATGATAAAACATTAGTAATCAAATAGAGATTCACTCAGTCATGTCCAACTCTTTGGGACCCCACAGACTGTAGCCCGCAAGGCTCCTCTGTCCATAGGATTTTCCCAGGCAAGAATATTGGAATGGGTTGCAATTTCCTCTCCCAGGGGAATCTTCACGACCCGGGATCAAACCCGTGTCTCCAGTATTGGCAGGTGGATTCTTTACCACTGAGCCACATGGGAAGGCTAGCTTCTATCAATGATTCACACCAAAAGGTGGTTCAATGAAGCAGCTATGATGAGGCAGTACTAGAATTCAAAGGGGAATCAGGTACCCTTGAAACTCAAACCTAATAATAGTAGAAAACATCACCCACTCACAGCAATATACACAGATTTGAAACTGTTTCTTTGAGAATGTTTCTGTTTGGGGGGATAATTCTCTTATTTGAAGGCTCGAAGTAATGACAGGCAGAGAAGATGCCTCAGTGACCTGATAGCCATGCCCTGGAGAGACAGCTGAGAGAGGGGTCCCCAACCTCCGGGATCTAATACCTGATGATCTGAGGTGGAGCTGATGTAATAGTAATAGAAATAAAGTACACAATAAATGTAATGCACTTGAATCATCCTGAAACCTTCCCCACTTCTCCAATTCATGGGGAAAATCCCCTTTCATAAAACTGGTCCCTGGTGCCAAAAAGTTTGGGGATATTCAAAGGAATGTTCCTTGTCCTTCACACCCACGCTGTTTGTCTAACTGCCCCATCTCACAAAGCTTTAACCTCCCCTAGCGTCACATGCCTCTCCCACTTTGAGGGGCAGGGTGCACACCAGTGTTCAGGCCTCAGGTCCTCCCTGGGCGCTGGTGATCTGTCCTTCTCATCCTGGCTCTGTAAGGCGCTCCCCTAAGTTTTTCCTGCTCCCCTGTTTCTCTAGTTCCTCCTGAATCTTCCTAGATAAACCTGTCTAAATGATGCAAGAACTTTCTATCTAATGAATCTGTGATTTTCTCCACTTTAATCACACCTGGGCTGTGTCTACCACACTCTCTCCACAGCTGCAATTGTCGTATCTGTTTCGTTTTCAGCTTTCTATTTTACACTGGAGTACAGCCGATTAACAATGTTGTGATGGCTTCAGGTGGACAGCAAAGGGACTCAGATGTATGTATTCATGTGTCCATTCTCCCCCAAGCTCCTCTCCCATCCAAGCTGCCACATAACATTAAGCAGAGTTCCCTGTGCTGTACAGTAGGTCCTTCATTATCCATTTTATTGTCAGATTTTATTTACTCCTTACTTTCTTTATGTCCCCTAAATGAATTTCCTCAAAATCCAGTTCCTCTCCTCTCAGGCCCCATAGCTAGTATTTCATTTTCACAATCACCTTGCCTCATGTAGGAGTGTGGTGGGCGGGGGGGGGCGGTGGGGTGGGGGGGCGGGTGGCAAACTGGCCCAGTGGAGGGAGGGGGCCTTAGCCACCTGCAGTCTGCGGCCTGAACAGCCACAAGGCTCCCCCAGTGGCAGAGTGGTACAGACTCTGCCTGCCAAGGCAGGAGATGCAGTAGACTCGGGTTCGATCCCTGGGTCTGAAAGATCACCTGGAGTAGGAAATGGCAACCCACTGCAGTATTCTTGCCTGGAAAATTCCATGGAAAGGAGGAGCCCGGCAGGCTACAGTCCATGGGGTTGCAAAGAGTCAGACAAGACTGAGCACGCACGCATATCATAGACACCAATGTTGAGTCAAACATCCCAGCTCACTTTTGGAGGGTTTAATTATGCCTTAATGCTCCTTATCATAATTAAGCAGAAATAGTGATTCTAATTAGCATATTTACAGAAACCACACAAGTATGCTTCCCTGGTGGCTCAGATGGTAAAGAACCCACCTGCAATGCAGGAGACCCAGGTTCAATCCCTGGGTCAGAAGATTCCCTGGAGGAGGAAATGGCAACCCACTCCAGTATTCTTGCCTGGAGAATTCCATGGACAGAGAAGCCTGGCAGGCTACAGTCCACAGGGTCGCAAAGAGTCAGACATGACTGAGCAAATAACACACACAAGTAGGTCCATATAATCGCACACTTCACCTACTCGTAGCTTAATGGTGTTCCATCCGTGTTTACTTTGCCCTGGTTTCCCTTTCAGCTTGAATGAGCACAACTTTTGAAGTCTTTAATTTATGACTGTTTTAACTTAAGCAAGCCCTGCTAGAGGGTGACAGATGGTAAATGTCAAAAACCCAAGAGAGGGTTTCTGTTTAGCCTTTGATTTTTGTTTTGTTTTTTAAGCCAGAGAAATGTCCGATTGTGTTCATAGTTTGTCGGAGAAGGCAATGGCAACCCACTCCAGTGTTCTTGCCTGGAGAACCCCAGGGACAGGGGAGCCTGGTAGGCTGCTGTCTATGGGGTCGCACAGAGTCAGACACGACTGAAGAGACTTAGCAGCAGCAGCAGAAGGAGAAAATTATTTCTGTTCTCAAAACACTATAATAATAACAAAAGTAAAACAAAGAACATGGACTTCCCTGGTGGTCTAGTGATTAAGAATCTGCCTGCCAATGCAGGGGACGCTGGGTCAATCCCTGGTCCAGGAAGATTCCATATGCCCGTGTGCCACAACCACTGAGCCAGAGCTCTAGAGTCTGTGCTCTGCAACAAGAGAAGCCATCGCAATAAGAATCCTGAGCACAGAAGGTAAAGAATAGCCCCTGTTCACTGCAACTACAGAATGCCCAAGGGCAGTAACGAAGACCCTTTGTAACCAAAAATGAATAAATAAATAAATCCTTCAAAAAAATCATTATCATCATCACCATGATGGCACTGATAATGGTGGCAGTGATTATAGCAGCCACCAACCCAGAGGTACTTGTATGTGCCAGGCACTGTCTCAGGAAGTATTCCTACCTTATTATTTTTTGAGGGGGGTTATACAGTGAGGCATGTGGGATCTTAGTTCCCCCTACCGAGATTGAACCTGCACCACTTACATTGGAAGCACAGAGTCTTAACCATTGGACCACCAGGAAAGTCCCGTTCCGACATTACTTTATTTAACCTTCATAATAACTTTAAAAGGTAATCATAACTGCTTCCATTTTACAGAAGAGAAAACTGAAGGTAAGATAAACTGATAAATTTTTCCACTACTACTGTGAAGACATAAGCAGTAAGACCCAGGGTCAGAATTTGAATCCAGGACTCTCCAGCTTCAGGCCACACAGTGAGCTTCTCTATCCTGTGTCGCCACCTCTCCTGCCATATCATTATACAGTTATTCCACAACTGCAGTTAGTTTGTTCATAACAATATACGTTCTTAAAAACAGTACCCTGTTCTACCCATCTAAAACACAGAAACAATTTCCATTATGTAGGGGTAAACTACAGATTTTATCAATTATCAAAACTTCAGCCATTCCTAAAGAATTGGGAAATGAAAGTCTTTTTTTTTTTTTTTTTTGGAAAGTCTATTTTTTAATTGCCCAAAATGAAAGTCTTGTTTTTTTGTATGTAAAATCCGTAAGGGTTTTTATGTGGTTGTAGCCTAAGGGAAGAGATACTGCTACGTTGAGAAGCCATTAAAGGTTTAATTTTTTTTTTCCTTAAGAGATTAGGGAAGCTTTGCTCAGTAAATTGGTTTGCTTAAATTGTTTGTGAAAATTTAAAAATTCCCCAAGTTCCTCCAAGCAGAATCAGTTAGTTTCTTATCCTTGTTTCAACTGCTCTTTCTTTGTGCATGTTTCTCTTACAGGATAGTACTTCGTATTCAGTGTGGTAACTATCTGTTTGTGTCCTGGGCCATAGGCTAGACTCCCAGAAAGTGGGGTTAAGACCATTGTACCCTTAGCAGCTAGCACATAACAGTATTTAATACATATTTACTGATTTAGTGAGTGAGTGTAAGTAGTAGAGTAAGAAGACATTTTACTTTTATATAATAGATGGCTCGTGACAAGATTAGTGTTCAGTGTTTTGTGTGAATCCTGGCAACCCACTCCAGTACTCTTGCCTGGAGAATCCCCATGGTCAGAGGAGCCTGGTGAGCTACAGGCCATGGGGCTGAAAAGAGTTGGACACGACTCAGCAACTAAGCACAGCACAGTGGGGATCTCACTTAAAATGGACATTCAAGGAATTCCCTGGTGGTCCAGTGGTGAGGACTCCACACTTTCACTGCCGAGAGCAGGAGTTCAATCCCTGGTCAGGGAACTAAAATCCCAAGTCACACGGGGTGGCCAAAAAAATAAAATAAATAAAATAAGATGGACATTCATTTCATTTTTCTGAGTTTATATGGAATGAAATCTATTTTTGCTGGAAGAGATCTTGTTTAACACCACTGGTAATAAAGAATACATGATAATAAAAAAGCATTTTCAGGGGAGAAAATTTGGGCATGAATGCTCGTAACTATATACATAAATAAACATCATTAATTCTGAAAAGTACAAAATATTTGACCCATTAACAGAATAGATAATAATGAAAACTGATGACTTTTCTGTTAAGTAAACAAAAACTTTGTTCCCTTTACCCAAAGCCATTTGAGATTTTTTAAATGGCAAATGATGAAAAAAAAAAATTAAATGCTTTTGTTTGCATATATTGAAATAACCAAACATCTTTTGTCTTTTATTCTGTGAATTACATGGACTGATTTTTTAATATTATGCCAACCTTACTCTCCTTGGATACATCCCACTTGGTCATCATGTATTATTCCTTTTTATATCTTACCAGGTTTAATTTGCAATTTTTTCTTTAATAGAAAAACTGAAATTTACTATAACAAACTACTCCCTAAAGAAATGAAATACTAAGCAACAATGTGGCAACTTTCTTGTATCAGAACTATTCATCATCTTAAAATATGTGTGTGTTAGTTGCTTGCCGAGGTCCAGCCCCGGCTGATCCAGGGAGTTGGAAGCGGGGACGGTGTCGGCGAGGATAAGGATACAATAGCTTCAATTAGATATTAATTAGAGATGTAAAGAGTAATAGAATGAGGATAGCTCAGTAGGAAAATTCAGTGGAGAAAAGAGGCTGAGTAGCTTGGTTTACGCGGGAGACCAATAAAACTTCAAGACGAGAAGCTTGCACCACTTACGTAGGCCACAGGCGTCCTTCCGTTCTCCCAAAGGAGAGGAGACACTGAGGCCTCCCCGGTCGGATCTTAGAAGCCTAGGCATAATTAGTAAGCATGGCGGGTTCCGAGCTCCATATGGAGACTAAGCCAGAGTTTGAGAGAGAGAGCGACATGGGGAGACCAGTATTTCGAGAAACTGATCCCAATTCTCTATTTTCCAGGGTCTGTTTTTATACACTGAGGTGTTATACAAAAGTCATGTGGGGTCAGCAGTCCTGACTTTTATCAAAGTCAGGTGCTTCATACAAATGTATACAGAGGTCTTAGGGGTGTTACATCATCTTCTGGCCAGGGGGCCTGCTGACGATTTATGACCCTCTCCTTGTGACAGCAGTCAGTCAACCAGGACACTTATTTCTCCAGGGGTGATTATTCTTCAAAAAGACTCCACCTTCTGAAGGTACCAGATAAAGTTACATTCCTATAGGGTGAGGGTGTAGTGGGTTTTAATTAAGGAAAGAATTTACTTAGCCTAAGGTCTAACATGATTAATATCAAAGGTTAATACTTATTTCTTCTATATATTCATTAATGTGTGTAAGGGCAGGGAATGTGGAGACTTAGCAACAAACATTGGCTCAACAAATGAAAAACCCTTCAACAATACAATTTCTAATCAGCCCACTATACTTATACTAATGGTTTTCTAACTTTTCTAAGGAACCTGTTTTTAGAAGGTTTAAAGCATCTTGTGCCTCTCACGGTTGGGAGGCTGTGAGCAATCACATGTGGCCCGACAAGCCTGTCAGGCAGGCTAGAGAACCTTCAGAGGAGTTTGTAGGTTAAAACACCCTTGTCGCACCCAGGAGTTTTTGTTAACTGGAGCTCTAAGTTAACTCCTTCTCCAAACGAGGTGGTGGGGGACAGCCCCCCATAAAGTCAGAGGTGTAGGTGAGAGTACAAAGTAGTAAAGTAGGCAGGCTCTGGTTATGAGGGTAGATGCTCGAGGATTTCCAGGGGGACTCCTGGGGCTCGATCCCGCCTTTGCATATGTCGAGCCTCCTTCCTCATGACCTTTGCCACGGGCGGAGTGCCTCACGCTGGCCTCCAACAGTTGCTCAATCATGTCCGACTCTTTATGATCCTGCAGACTGTATCCCACCAAGCTCCTCCAACCATGGGGATTCTCCAGGCAAGAATACTGGAGTGGGTGGCCATTCTCTTCTCCAGGGGATTCTCCCAACCCAGGGATCAAACCTGCATCTCCTGCATTTCAGGTGGATTCCTTACCGTCTGAGCCACCAGGGAAGTGCATAAATGGCTTCTGGGAAAAGAGTTATTGTTGAAGACCAAGTATTAAAATCAGTATTACATACAATACTCAAAACCTTTTTTCATTCTACAACCTGGTAGATCACTTTTCTCTCCTCTGTCCCAGAACAGCCCACGCGTCAGCTATTGAAGCCTTTCCCTGGCTATGAGTGACATTGAATGAGAGTTAAGGAAAGCCTTGTGATAAAAGGAGTCATAGCTATTGTAATTTTTAAAATAACTCTTCCACCACTGCACTTTACATTTTTCTTTTTAAAAGAAATTCTTATGAAGAACAGCCATCACTGAAATCAGAAAGACTGCTTTTATCATTGTAATTATAGCAATATTAATTATGCAGTTTATTACTATATTAAATGTAGAGGGTTTCTACTTCAAGTAAACACAATAAAATGAAACGTACATCAGCATGTTAAGAGCCAACTATTCATCTTTCAAAAGGATTCTCCAATTCAAAAAGGGCTCACTGCAGCTTTTCTATAAATAAAAAAAATCCCTGTGGTTTTAAAAATAATTTTAAAATTGTAATTTACACATAATTTTCAGGAACTCTTCTATTATACAACACGATGCACAAACTGTGCATGTATATAGATCATGCCATAAAGAAAAAGCTCATACAAATTTCCCATAAGTTATCTAATTAACTGTGACTATAAGAATGAACATAAACATTGGTTGCAATGCATAGAAAACCACTAGAAAAATTTATGTTCATACTGTTTACTGTTTACAATTCTATGTAAGGACTTTACATTGCTAGTTTCTAAAGTGAAAAGAACTTTAATATGCCCATTATGCCATTTCCTAATTACTAATTTTGCAAACTTTTCTTTATTAATGATAGAAACATAAACATTCAGTTTGCCTGGTAGAATCACAGAAAATTTGAATTAGTTAAGTAAAATTTGATGACCCATAGGTAATAAATACTGCACATTACCCACAGAATCCCAGTGTCAGAATTGTGTACTGTAGGCATCAGAGACACAGAAATCCAGGAATCTGGAGAGAATGAGGAGCTCCAAGTCATAACCTGGTGGAACTGTGGTTTGTGAGTGTCAGATTACTTTCAACTAACATGGATATCTTGAAAAGAGCTGTTAAGTTCTTAGAACAAGGGAATTTTGAAGTCATGGTATATTTCTTTTGAAACAATGGCCTTCTCCAACTTAGTTCTAGAATTCCTAAGTAGCTGATGTTAGGAATTCTTCTTTTCCCAAATTTACCTTGGGCTTGGTAACATGGAGTTCTTTCACCATTTGAATATAATGCTTCTTCCATACACCCTGCTCATAGGGAGTTGGGGAGACATTGATATACCAGTTAAACCGTAAAGATTTGAGCATCCAGAGCTGATCCAGTTCAGTTAAATTCTTCCAATGCCAGCTCACCTGGAGAAACAATGTTAAAAAACTATTCAGGTTACATGTCCACTTTCTCTAGGTTTTGAGCCATCACCCTGGTACTGAGAGAACTTCTTTATTTTTTTTCTGGAGTGGGTTGCCATGCCCTCCTCCAAGGGATCTTCCTGACCCAGGGATCGAATCCACTTCTCTGCATTGCAGGCAGGTTCTTTACCACTGAGCCACTGGGGAAGTGGATTCATGGATTCATTCATGAATGAATCAGAGCAAACATAATTTTAACTTGATAAACCAGGCCTGGAATTCACAAGTAGTTTCTTTTTGGTCCTTTTTTTCCAAATCACAACCAAGTTACCTCTTACCTGAAGTGCTTCCTAACAAGGCAGGAAGATTTTTTTTTAATTGGAGGATAATTACAACATTATGATGGTTTTGCCATACATTGGCCATAGGTATACATGTGTCCCCTCCAACCTGAACACCACTTCCACCTCCCTCCCCATCCCATCCCTCCAGGTTCTCACAGAGCACTGGCTTTGGGTACCCCTTTTTCTTTTCTTTTCTTTTTTTTAATGTTAATTCAGACAGAATCCAAGTCAACTAATATTTATTGAGCACCTATTAACCATCCTCGTCACAACCTGAAGGGTAGTATAATTAATATTCTCCCCTTGCAAATGGGGAAACTAAGCTTCAGATAAGACTTTGGAACTTCCTAAAGATCTCTGGCTATGCCAAAGCCTTTGACTGTGTGGATCACAACAAACTGTGGAAAATTCTGAAAGAGATGGGGATACCAGACCATCTGACCTGCCTCTTGAGAAACCTGTATGCAGGTCAGGAAGCAACAGTTAGAACTGGACATGGAAAAACAGACTGGTTCCAAATAGGAAAAGGAGTACATCAAGGCTGTATATTGTCACCCAGCTTATTAACTTATATGCAGAGTACATCATGAGAAATGCTGGGCTGGAGAAAGCACAAGCTGGAATCAAGATTGCTGGGAGAAATATCAATGACCTCAGATATGCAGGTGACACCACCCTTACGGCAGAAAGTCAAGAAGAACTAAAGAGCCTCTTGATGAAAGAGGAGAGTGAAAAAGTTGGCTTAAAGCTCAACATTCAGAAAACTAAGATCATGGCATCCAGTCCCATCACTTCATGGCAAAATAGATGGAGAAACAGTGGCTGACTATTTTTCTGGGCTCCAAAATCACTGCAGATGATGATTGAAGCCATGAAATTAAAAGATGCTTACTCCTTCGAAGGAAAGTTATGACCAACTTAGACAGCATATAAAAAAGAAGAGACGTTACTTTGCCAACAAAGGTCCGTCTAGCCAAGGCTATGGTTTCTCCAGTAGTCATGTATGGATGTGAGAGTTGCACTATAAAGAGAGCTGAGCGCCAAAGAATTGATGCTTTTGAACTGTGGTGTTCGAGAAGACTCTTAAAAGTGCCTTGGACAGCAAGGAGATCCAACCAGTCCATCCTAAAGGAGATCAGTCCTGGGTGTTTATTGGAGGGACAGATGTTGAAGCTGAAACTCCATTACTTTGGCCACCTGATGTGAAGAGCTGACTCATTTGAAAAGACCCTGATGTTGGGAAAGAAAGAAGGCAGGAGGAGAAGGGGACAACAGAGTATGAGATGGTTGGATGGCATCACCAACTCAATGGACGCGAGTTTGGGTAAACTCCGGGAGTTGGTGATGGACAGGGAGGCCTGGTGTGCTGCGATTCATGGGGTCACAAAGAGTCAGACACGACTGAGTGACTGAACTGAATTGAACTGAAGGATCTCTGGGAGTCTGCATATGAACGTTGTATGAAGGCTACAGAAACTCCAGTTGGCACATTGCTTATTTTTTTCATGATATGCTTCTGTTTTCCCTCCATGCTTATGATTTACCTAAATATATAAAGGGAACACAATGACTAATACTATATTGATGTGTCCTAAATAGCCTTTAAGATTCAATGAAGCATTAAGTATTTGTCCTGGGGACTTCCCTGGTGGTCTAGTGGCTAAGATTCTATGCTTTCAGTGCAGGGGGCCAGGGTTTGATCCCTAGTTAGGGAACTGGATTCTACGTGCTGCAACTGACACCTGGTGCAGCCAAATTAATACATTTTTTAAAAAGTATTCTGTACATTCCATTTTCATAGCATTATGGTCAATCCTACATATCCAGAAAATGGTGGAGGTGACCCTATTATGTGTAGTAGTTTTTAAAATAATTTATTCCAGGTTTTAAATAAGTCTTAGTAGAAACTAGAGTCAAGTCCATATATAAAGTTCAGACTAGGCATTCCATATCTCTTAACATGAATTGCAGAGATGGTACCTAGTCTTCACATTCATTTCATCTTTGGAAAACTGGCCTCTTTTTCAAGGTTAACTCAATAATAAATAATGTTTGAGTGCCCCCAAAAGGAGCAGAACACTCTGTAATGGAACTCACTACCCATCCATCTGTTTATCTATCTGTCTGTCTTCCTCCCTCCTTCCATCCATTGTGTACGGAGTTTGAAAGTTACCCAAACTCACGTCCATTGAGTTGGTGATGCCATCCAACCATCTCATCCTCTGTTGTCCCCTTCTCCTCCTGCCTTCAATCTTTCCCAACATCAGGGTCTTTTCAAATGAGTCAGCTCTTCGCATCAGGTGGCCAGTGTGTTATGTCCAGGATTATTTTATGGGCTGAAGATAAGACATGTAGGGGAGAGGGAAGCAGAGGTGGGGCACAAATAGGAGAAACAGTAGGTTCAGGATCTAGATGGAGGAGAAGGCTTAGAGGATCTTATACAACACTGCAGGCAGAAACAGACATCACAACCACTTTGTGCAACCCAGAATGAAACTGCACTGCCCTTAATCCTCATATGGTTAGTTAATTCAATCAAGATGTGGGGTTTGGGAGGGAGGGGATGGGGAGAAAGTTTTTCTCAACTCTCATTCTTTTCCTCTTTTGACTTAGATCGGGTTTAGACCTGGGTAGTTA
This sequence comes from Bos indicus, assembly GCF_029378745.1. NCBI lineage: Eukaryota > Metazoa > Chordata > Mammalia > Artiodactyla > Bovidae > Bos > Bos indicus. The sequence goes on from NC_091784.1 coordinate 750,078, forward strand.
AGTTGGGGTTCCCCCCCTGCACTGGGGATAGATAAAATTTTGCTTTGTTTTTGATTTTTGCTGCTTTTTGTTTGTTTAAAACTAAACAGGAATGAGGAAAGTTGAGGGTGGGGAAGCTCTTTCAAAACTGTAAGACAACCGCCACCACATTTTCAAACAGCTCAAAGCTCATCTTGGTGCAATGACTTTATTGTTTACTTTAAATCTAGCTAAAGAACAATTGCCTCACAGTCAGTTCTGGGAAATAAAATAAAATGTTGAAATCTACCAAGATTGACATATGGTACACATAGATGATAAGATTATCTATTTCGTATCACATCTCCCTGGAATGATAACATTCTCATTGTGAAAAACATGGAAAATTCTGAGAAACCTGAAGAAAAACAATACCCAGAACCCTGTCAATCAGAGATGACCAAACATTATCAACAAGCTGGTAGAGTTATTTTCCTTTCTGTTTTTCAGGTATATATGAAAGCAAAATTGGGAAACTGCATGCAATTTAAAATCATGCTTTCTTCATTTTACACATAATAAGCATCTCTGTTCTTCCAAAACATGTTTTCTAATGACTGCCTAATAATTCTTTATATGGCAGAATGATACTCTATTACTGGGCATTTAAAACACTATGATTTTTAAAAAACAGATTGTTTCAATTTTAGAATAATATGTGTACATCAATACTAAATTCAAAGATACCAAGGGGCACACTGTAAAAAAAATAAAAAATAAAAAAAGCCTCTCTCATCCTTGTCATGTAGCCACTCATTTCCCTCTGTGAATGTAACCATTGTTACTGGCTTCTTGTGTGCCATTCCAGAAGAGCAACAAATATGGATACATTCTTTTATTCTTCCAAAGTGGTAGGATAATTCTGCACCTTTGTTGTTTTATTGATGATATATTGAGGAGATAGTTGCAACCAGTCTGCTATTAGCAGACATTTCCATTGTTTCCAACCTTTTGCTACTACAAACAATGATGCAATATTCTTATATAGACATACATTTTGCATGTGTTGAAGTATACCCATCAGACAAATTCCAAGAAGTGGAACTACTGGCCAAAGGTAATCTTGTTTTTTTTAATTAAAAAGATTTTTAAAGTTTTTAGCCATGTCTCATGGCTTGCAGGATCTCAGTTCCCCGACCAGGGATCAAACTCACACCCTTGGTAGTGAAAGCCACTGGATCGCCAGGGAATGTCCAGGAATCTTTATTTAAAAATTGGGTACTACCAAATTGCTCTCCTTGGTGTTTGCATCAATTTATCTATGAAGGTGCAACATATGAAGGTGCTTGTTTCCCCACACCCCTAACAATATAAAATGTTATCATTAAAAAAGAAACTCAATCCATCTGAGTCACAAACGATGGCATGAAAATGAGGCTAAGCATTTTATCTATTTTCGAAACATCTGCTTTTCTTTCTGTGAACTATTTGCTCACTTCCTTTGCTCATTTTTCTGCTAGGCTTTGCTTTTTTTTTCTTCTTAATGTAGATTTATAGTCCTTCTTTAAAAAATAAGAAAATTACCCCTTTGCTGGCAATATGTTTTTCCCCGGATTATTTTAATTTTGGGGGGCCACACTGCAGCAGCTTGTGGGTTCATAGTCTCCCGGCCAGGGGCTGAACCTGAGCCCTCATCAGTGAAAGCACTGAGTCCTAACCACTCCCAGGGAGCTCCCTCCTGTTTACTGTCTGTATTTATTTACAGTTTTCTTCTCGATGGAGAAAATTTTAACTTGTATAATCACAACTTAAAATCTTGCTTTCTTTATTTATAAAGCATATATAATATATATACAAAATATATAAAATAAATAAAGATTTTAAGTTATACATTTTCTTTTGAGGCTCTGAATATTATAGATTACTCACAAAGTCTTCCTTCCCTAGATTTCCTTTAATTACATTTTTTTCCCCTTTAGTCATGCCTGGTGGCTTACAGGATCTTAGTTCCCCAAACAGGGATTGAACTTCTGCCCTCAGCAGTGAAAGAGCAGAGACTTAACCACTGGACCAGGGAATTCCCTCCTTTGAGTAGGGAAATGGTTTTCCATAATTTCATATCAATCTTTTATCCTTCTAGAATTTTTTTCCAGATACTGCCCAATTGTCCCAGCACCAATTATTAAATACATCATCTATCTTACTGCATTCATTTTCTTAATTTTTTTTTCATTTTCTTAATTTTAAAAACTAAAGTTACCCTGTGAATGCACAGTAACAGGGAATTTCTGGTCTTTCTAGACTATGAAAAGAAATCAACAAAATGACTATCAATTTTATATCTTAAAAAATATACTTGAATACATCGTGAAATTATTTGCAAGAACATAATGGTCAGATGTTTTTCCAACCTGTGAGGACATTTGCCCACTCTGAACTCCTTTAGTCTCACATGCTTCTGTATTTATCACATTAGCACCTTATTTCATGCTTTTCTATTTATGAATGGCCTGCACTCTACACTCTTAAGTTTTACTATGGTCCTCTGCTGTGCAATATAAGGCTATTCTGATGATGAACCATTATATACATGTGTATATATTTCCCCACCTGGCTAATACTATTTTACGGACACTTAGCGATGGCTTACTTTTTCTCTCCTTTGAGCACTAAGTGCACAGCCAGACACAAAGAGATGGGGCCAATCCAAACTGTGCAAACAAAATGCGGTGAGCATCTTGTCGGTGCTCGGTTTTGTATGCGTGCTTTCTTTTTTCCCTCAAGGTTCAGTGTTTTCTAGGCTGTCTTTACAAAACACCGAACCCTGCTTCTTTATCTGTGCCTGTGCACAGTGACAAAGGCTTTGGGGGTCCAGGAAAGAAAAGATGTATAAAGATAACACCTTTGGGAGCTTGGTCGTAAAATCCAGAGCTTCTGCTGGAATTTTCTCCTGAAGCTTTCAACAGCACAACTTTTGCTGTGACAGGGAGCAGCGTTCTAACAGGACTGTCAGGATTCTTCTCCTCTGAGTGTCCATCCATTTGTCAAACTGGAAAAAAAAAAAAAAAGCAAAGCAAAGCAAAAAAAAAAAAAAAAAAAAAAAAAGCTCCAGGTTTAGTCTGACACCAGAGACGCATTATGAAAGAGATAAAGAACTGCATAGAAAGTGAGTTTAGTAACTTATTCTTAACGAATTGCATGCATTTCTTTCCCTAACAAGTACACCCCATGTTTTGCCACCTACCTGTTCTTTCTCACATGTGTGTGTGTGAGCCCAAGCAAGGCCGGTGTGGACATAGACATGCACTTGACCTCAAAACTTGGAGTTACAGAAAAATTTGGGAGCTGGTCATAGTCGTAAACTGAGAATATATACAGACTTGTAAAATGTAGATCTTTAACTTCTGATGGGGCTATATCCCAATTAATCCATCATAAGTTGAAAGTATCATAAATTAAAAATGCACATAATACACTTAACCTACCAAACATGCTAGCTTAGCCCAGTCTACCTTAACGTGCTCAGAACGCTTACATGAACCCTGATGATCCTTGCTGTTGTTTAGTCGCTCAGTCACGTCCAGCTGTTTTGTGACCCCATGGACTGTAGCTCAGCAGGCTCCTGTGTCCATGGGATTCTCCAGGCAAGAATACTGGAGTGGGTTGCCGTGCCCTCCTCCATGGGATCTTCCTGACCCAGGAATCAAACCTGAGTCTCCTGCATTGACAGAGGTATTCTTTATCACTGATCCACCAGGGAAGCCCTCACATGAACCTACAGTTGGGCAAAATCATCTACCACAAAGCCTATTTTAGAAGAAAGCGTTGACTAGTTCATGTAATTTATTGACTACTACACCTGGAGAAGGGAATGGCAACCCACTGCAGTATTCTTGCCTGGAGAGTTCCATAGACAGAGGAGCCTGCTGGGCTACAGGCCATGGGGTTGCACAGAGTTGGACATGACTGACACAACTTAGCATGTATACAAGCACACTGAATGTGAAACCAGAATGGCTGTCTGGGTACTGATGGTTTTAAGTGTATTTGGCCTGTACTCTTGTGACCGAGTGTCTGACTGGGAGCTGTGGCTCAGTGGCTGCCCAGAACCATAAATAAGTATCCTACTGCACATGGCTAGCCACCCCTCCCCAAAAAAACCCAAATACAAAATTTTAAATATGGTGTCCACTGAACGTCTATCACTTTTGCATCACTGTAAAGCCAAAAAGTTGCTAAGCCAAAGCATCTTAAGCCACGGACTGTCTGTACAACCATAAGAGAAGACACCTGGGCAGTCAGTCTTCCCCCACAGTTTACATCAGCTCATTAGTGATTAAAACTCCAGGACCAGAAACAAACCTTTGCATTCACAATTAGAGATAAGGCAATACAAGCAAATATCTCTGAGAAGGGGGAGTATATAGGGTTAAAGTCCTGTGTGTGTGTGTGTGTTCTCAGTCACTCACTCTTGTCTGACTCTTTGCTGAGCCCGCTAGGCTCCTCTGTCCATGGAATTTTCCAGGCAAGAATACTGGGATGAGGTGCCATTTCCTATTCCAAGGGATCTTCCCGACCCAGGGATCGAACTTGTGTCTTTTGGGTCTCCTGCATTGGCAGGTGGATTCTTTACCACTAGCACCACCTGGGAAGGTCCAGTTAAAGTCCTGCTGCTGCTGCTGCTAAGTCGATTCAGTCGTGTCTGACTCTGTGCGACCCCATAGATGGCTGCCCACCAGGCTCCCCCATCCCTTGGATTCTCCAGGCAAGAACACTGGAGTGGGTTGCCATTTCCTTCTCCGATGCATGAAGGTGAAAAAAGAAAGTGAAGTCACTCAGTTGTGTCTGACTCTTAGTGACCCCATGGACTGCAGCTTACCAGGCTCCTCAGCCCATGGGATTTTCCAGGCAAGAGTACTGGAGTGGGGTGCCATTGCCTTCTCCGAGTTAAAGTCCTACTAATATGTAAATGATTGATATGATTGGAAAGGAAAAGTTGATAGGAGGACCTGGAAAAAAAAAAAAAAAGAGTGCCAGAGACAGGAAGTACATGCCAAAGCAATCTGGGGCATACCAAACAAACGCTTGTGTTACTTCACAATTTTCCCCAGTGATGACCCCAAACCAGTCCCAAGATTAGTGACTCATCAAAGATGAGAGCTGGCCAAAATCAAAAGAAAGGTTCTTATGGGAACAGCTAGCAGCAGAAGGAGCTGTTATCAGAGTCTAAAGCTCTGTTTTTCTTCTTTAGTCCATTAGAGAAGAGAAAACAGGAAAGTTTGGGGCTACTTGTATTTTATACACTATTGCATTTCATCAATAGATATTTTCTAGTTAGTATAAAGTAATCAGAATTTTATAATACTTTAGTTTTAATCATAAAATACATTGACCACCTAAAAAGGCATGAAAGTGAAAGTGAAGGCACTTCCAACTCTTTGCGACCCCATGGACTGTAGCCTGTCAGGCTTCCCTGTCCATGGGATTTTCCAGGCAAGAGTGCTGGAGTGGATTGCCATTTCCTTCTCCAGGGGATCTTCCCGACCCAGGAATCGAACCTGGGTTTCCCACATTACAGGCAGACGATTTTACCATCTGAGCCACCAGGGAAGCCCTTTAAAAAAAAAAAAAAAAAAGGCATACAAAGTAAAAATGTATTTTAAGCCTTATGACAAGTCAACTTCTTTGTAATCATAGGATCTATTTTTTTAATTAGTTGGAGTACTTCTTGATTAAAACCTTCCTTGGAAGTCCAGTGGTTAAGAATCTGCCAGTACAGTGGACATGGGTTCCATCCCTGGTCTGGGATGATTCCACCTGCTGCAAGGCAAGTAAGCCTGAGAGCCACAACTCCTGAGCCCACATGCCACAGCCCCTGAAGCACAAGCACCCTAGAGCCTGTGCTCTGCAACCAGAGAAGCCACTGCAGTAGGAAGACTGCGTCCTGCATGTAGGGAGGAGTGGTCCCATGCTCACGACAACTAGGGAAAGCCTGCACACAGCAACGAAGACGCAGCTCAACCATAAACAAATAAATAAAAAGAATCTGCCTTCCAATGTAAGGGACTAGGGTTGATAACCTGCTCGGGGAACTAAGAGCCCACATGCCACAACTGGAGAAAGCCTGTGTTGCAACAAAGACCCAGTGCAGCCAAACCAAAGATTTTTAAATAAAACAAAAACTATTCACTGTTACCAGATCTTTTCAGCGCTCATCAATCTCACTTTGGACACTATCATTCAAGGGGGAGGGGGGACTCTCAAATGAAAAAAAAAAGAAAAAAAAAAAAAACATCAGAAACCTTAATTTACAAATAAGTGAATAAAGTGTATTCATGTATGAATGTTCCCAGATTTCCTCTCCGCCTGTTTCTGCACAGTCCATATTTCTAACTAATATAATATGAGACTTCTTTCCTTTGGGGATGGGTTATTAGAATGATAGAGAAGCCAGACCAGAGTGGTGAGGGCCAGGGGAAGGACCAGCCCACGATGCTGCGGTGATCTCTAAAACAAGGAGCCAGTGGGGGGCATATGGAGACAGGAGAGCTGCAGGGTTTTGGCGTGTAGGCAGTCTGTGGAGGTTCAGACTGTAACTGCCTTTCCAGCAGTTATACAGTGTGAGAGAACTGGGGAATGAAGAAAGGGGATCTGGTAAGTAGTGTTATGAGTTCTGAATTGGATCCCCTGTGATTTTTCTTTGAGAGACAACATGAAAATTGGTATTCATCTTTAAAATTACTTTGGGCAGTGCTACGTGCTACTCTGTAGAAACTGAGCTATGTGGGGACCCAGGATGATGAGGGAAGAAATGTTTATGGGATATAATTATCACTACAGTAAATCAGAAATAACCCCAAATGCCTCACAATAGTGAATCAGCTCAGCAACATGATAAGAGAAAATACGGCATTAAGGATGCATGGGGGCTTTGGGAGTGAGGCCATTCAGAGTCACATTGATTGAATAATTGTATCGAAATTTAGAGTTACTGGGAAGATTAAAGAAATGAAAATATGTATAAAATTCCTAAAAGAGTGTATGACTCATTGTACTCATGGTAGGTAATTTTATAAACGGTGGTCCCCAAACTTTTTGGCACCAGGGATCAGTTTCATAGAAGAGAATTTTGCCATGGACGGGGGGAACAGGCAGGTAGGGATGGCTTCGGGGTGATTCAAGTGCATTGCATTTTATTGTAGTTCAGTCACTCAGTCATTCTGACTCTGCAGCTCCATGGGCTGCAGCATGCCAGACTTCCCTGTCCTTTGCCATCTGCTGGAGCTGGCTCACACTCACCTCCATTGGGTCAGTGATGTTTTCCTACCCTCTGGTCCTCTGTCGTCCCCCTCTCCTCCTGCCTTTAATCTTTCCCAGCATCAGTCTTTTCTAATGAGTCGGCTTTTCACATCTGGTGGCCCAAGTATGGAGTTTCAGCTTCAGCATCAGTCCTTCCAATGAATAATCAGGACTGACTTCCTTTAGGATTGACTGGTTTGATCTCCTTGCAGTTCAAGGGACTCTCAAGAGTCTTCTCCAACACCACAGTTCAAAAGCATCCATTCTTCATCACTCAGCCTTCTTTATGGTTCAACTCTCGCATCCATACATGACTCCTGGAAAAACTACAGCATTACATTTATTGTGCACTTTATTTCTAATGTGATGCCACTGCTGATCTGATGAGAGGTACCAATGGGTCTGTGGCCCAGAGGTTGGGGACCCCTGTTAGAAAATATCATAGTGATGTTAAAAATAATAAGCATGGGGGGTAAATCATTAGATATACAATAATTAAATTGCAAAGCATAAAGTTACCATGTTTGTACATTAACAAGGACAGGAAGCACATTTGCAAGGATTGAGGTCAGCTCAATTATTGTCATGGATGCCCAGAAGAAGAGAACAGGCTCAGATTGAAGAACAGTGATTTAGAATGAATATAAAAGAGCATTAGGATTATAAAGTGCTGAAGAAATCTATAAAAGAAAACATTCAAACCTTTTCCTCTAGAGATTAAAAAGATAATTACATTGGTTTCTCATTTATTTCCCTGATTATAACAGTCAAAGATAATTTATATTTGGCTTTGATAGGTGTTCTTGCCTTGGGGGTTTCTCCTTTCTAATTGTGTTTATTTAGTCTAATAGAAAACGAATTTGCATTCCTTGAATTTCTACCAGTTGAAGGTGGGTAGATGACTGAGAAGAATGCTTAACAGCTGGGGGAAATCCCCTTGGAATTTAAAAGGTGCTGGGAATAATCCAAAAAGTAGATAATCCATGGAAGAATTAACTCTACATGAACTTGGTAATCGCCCAGTATCTTTCTCTTTTTTAAAAAAATTTCTAAATTGAAGTATTGTTATTTTACAATCTTTTAGGTATCTAGCATATTGATTTATATATGTATACACACACACACACACACACACACACACACACACACTCTGTTTTAGATTCTTTTCCGCTGTAGGTTATAATAAGATATTGGATATAGTTCCTTGTGCTATACAGTAGGTTCCTGGGTTTTTTTTTTTTTTTCAAATCTATTATATATATATATATATATATAGTAGTATATATATCTGTCCCACATCACTTGCTTCAGCTCTTCAAGAAAAAAGAGCCATACCATCACAGCCAGGGATCTAATGTGTGAGGTAGGGGAGCAGCTAAGACCGTTTTCTTATCCTAGTACCATGTATGATACCTCATTTTACAGTTAGTTCCTTTTTAATATTAATATCATATAATTAGTATACGACATTGTGCTACATTATTTTATGCTATACTATCTTATATGACCATCACTGGTGACTCAGTGGAAAAGAATACGTCTGCCAAGCAGGAGACAGGGAGTCAATCCCTGGGTCAGGAAGATCCCTTGAAGAAGGAAATGGCAACTGGCTCCAGTATTCTTGCTTGGGAAATCACATGGACAGAGGAGTCTGGTGGGTTTACAGTCCACGGGGTCGCAAAAGACTCAGACATGACTTAGTTACTAAACAGCAACAATACTATCTTATATCATATCATAATTATATTTTACAGTTACTTTTAATGCCTTTCGGGATTTCTTGACAATAGGATTGTGAAAATCCCATTTTCAGAGTAGTTGTTACAAGGATTCTTGCTGCACTTTCAAGATGTGAGGACCATTGCTAGGGCATCAGCGCCACTCATCGCACACCAAATGGCAAGGAAAGGAAAGTTCTCAGGCAGTGAGGTCAAGATGAAGGAAGAGGCTGCTTTTTGTTTTTTGTTTTTTGTGGGTTTTTTTGCTTTTTGGTTATATTATCGTGGGCTTCACTGGTGGCTCAGCTGGTAAAGAATCTGTCTGCAATGCAGGAGACCTGGGTTTGATCCCTGGGTTGGGAAGATCCCCTGGAGAAGGAAATGGCAACCCACGCCAATATTCTTGCTTGGAAAATCCCATGGACAGAGAAACTTGGCGGGCTATAGTTCATGGGGTCGCAAAAGAGTCAGACACGAGTGAGCATGCACACATGGCTAAATATAAAATACTTTTTGGATTGTCTATCATTGAATAGGTTTCACATTACATCTTGCCCCTTACTATCCGGATTGTTTTTAAAAGTGACTTTACTTCTAATATGAGATTGAGCTTTAAAGTCAATACTTTGACTCGTACAATGAAAATCCCAAGTAATGCTAAGTTTAAAAATCAGTATCCTTGGGCTTCCCTGGTGGCTCAGTGGTAAAGAATCTACCTGCCAATGCAGGTAACATGGGTTTGATCCCTGATCTGGGAAGATCCTACATGCAGCAGAGCAACTAAGCCCGTGTGCCACAACTACTGAGCCTGTGTTGATCCCATGCACCACAACTTAAACGAGAAGGCTCTAGAGCCCAGTTTCTGCAACAAGAGACGCCCTGGCAATGAGAAGCTTGCACACCACAACTATAGAAAAGCCTGTGCAGCGAGGAAGACTCAGCACAGCCATAAATAAAAGAAAATTAAAAACAACAACAAAAAAAACCTGTATGCTGACTTACTTCTCTCCTTTCTTTTTTTTTTATTGAAAATGCATTCCTTATGCTATCAATCTGTTATGTTGTTCATAAAACACACAGACAAATAAAGCCTAAACCTAAACTGGAGAGAGAAAACTGAATAAAAATAAACTGGAAATATCCCCTTCAAACTTAATTCCTGTGGCTTTCATGGAGCTGTAAAGATTACCATATAATCTAGTGGATTTATGGAATAAGTTTGTTGTTGGGCAAAAGAGAAAAACCAGTGAGTACCATTTATTCATTTAGAAAATATTTATTAAATGCCTGATAGCATCAAGCAATGTACAACAAGGAGCATGGTAAAACCATGCCTGACCCTATAGTTTGGCTGATTGGAGTAGAGAGATAATTAGTGATCTTTGCAAATATCAGTGACCTTTGAAATATAGGCTTCTATTAGTTATGGTAAAAGAAAAGAATTAACAAGATCTTTTTAAAAGTTTGAAGACCTTGAATTTTATCCAGGGTGATATTAAAAATGTTTAACAACTGGCAATGCTATCAACCAATCAAAATCGGCAGAGGCTGCTCAGCCATACCAATGAATTCTGCCTGAACATTAGCCCTGGTTATATTAATTTAGGGATTTACATTCATAGTAAGTAGAATGAAAATGCAAAGATAGTCATTTTAAATATGTCCCTTTTTATTTTATCTATGTGCTTTTTTTATAAGTCTCTTTTTTAAGTTATTGGTAACAAAGTTAGTTTAAAAACACAAATACAATATGAGAAAAACTTAGCTAGATTTTAAATTTCGGGTATTTCTCATTTTGCCATTTTTAGTGAATTTATTTTATAAAATTTTATTATTATTTTGAATAGATATTACCTTCACATGATTAAAAACATTCACATGATTAAAAATTCAAAAGACACAAAAGGCTCTCCAGGTAAGAGTCTCTTCCACCCTTTAGACAGTTTTCCTGTCTGAAGGAAATCAATATTGCCCCTTTTCTTGTAAAAGTAAAAGTAAAGTGAAGTTGATCAGTCATGTCCAACTCTTTGCGACCCCACGATTGTAACCTGCCAGGCTCCTCTGTCCATGGGGTTTTCCAGGCAAGAATACTGGAATGGGTTGCCATTTCTTTCTCCAGAGGATATGTAAAGTCTTCCAGAAACATTGTGTACATCATTGGGGACATTGGCTCAATCCTTTGTGCCAAAAGATTCCACATGCCTAGGTGCAACTGAGCACAAGCGCTACAGGAACTGAAGCCTGCATGCCCTAGAGCCCTGCTCCCCAACACGAGAAGCCACCATAATGAGAAGCCTGCTCACTGCAGCCAGAGAGTGGCCCCTGCCTGCCAAAACTAAAGAAAGCCCATGCACAGCAATGAAAACCCAGCACAGTCAAAAATAAAATAAATGAATTTTAAAAAGACATCATTAAAGGATCAATCACTAAATATTGCCAGTCTTTTCCATTGTATCAACTGAGTATAAAGAGACAGATTTTGTACCTGAAAGGGTAACTTTATTTATAACTTGGGCAAACTTTCCTTTTTCTCAGTTTCTCCATGTGAGACAATTCATCTTAGAGAATAAATAATTTTTTAAAGGCAAGAAATAAGAAAAGAATGGAACTATAAAGTGAAATCGTTTTTGGAATATGAAAGGCGATGACAAAACTGACAAAGAAAAAATAGGAAAACGGACAACCTCCCTCCAAATATTTCAGCATGACTAGTATTAGAACTTGTGAAATTTATGAGTGAGTAGCTCTGTTTTTTTTTTATTTCATGAGTTCACATACCAGTGGGTGTACATTACATATATGTTTGCATATGTGTGCCTCTGGGCTTATAGCTCAGTGTTTATCTGTATAGGTTTGTTGTTATATACCATTGAGGACAGAAACTATGTCTTATTCACCTTGACTTCTCCACTGCAGAGTGCTGTATGTGGCATATTACAAGTGCTCAAGCTTGCTGGAAGGAATGAATATGCTTGTGACAAATGAATATCCTTTGGATGTATGGCTACCATGTGAGTGTATTTACATATTAGTGGAGAGGTGTTTTCCTGAGCTTCAGTCACTTGTGTATCTATCTGAATGGGTGAGGAAGGGACAACTCGAAGTGAGGAGGTTTGGCAGAGGAGGGCAAGCTGGAGCCAGGAAGCAAGAGACAGCAGGTAACAGGCGTGACTGTCTCTCTGGCGCCCACCCTGCGCTCTGTGGGCTTTCAAAATCGGGCTCCATGTTTTCCCTTCCTCCTGGCACTTTCTAAATTCTCTTGCACTATTCCTATTTAGAAACTAGCTCAGGGCTATTTCTTCCCTTTTGTGGAGGAGGATGAGGAGCTGGTTTCATGCTTCCAACAGATCTGTTTTCCTTTCTTTTTTTAGACTCTCAAATTCTGCTTTCAAAGGGCAGGCATAATGGAGACTGAAATAATCGATTCAAAAACAACCTCAAGGCTGTAAAATGCCATCTTTGCTACTAACCAGGGAATATCATATATCACAGGTAGACACTTTTTATACTTTAGAGAAGAAGGAAAAGAATACCATTTTCTCCTCCCTCCTAATTAACTGCCCCTTGGGCTACTAGGACCCTCAAATAACAGTGACAGATGATCTCAGAATTTCTAGATAATAGAAATGTAGAGGGGATATCCTGGGTGGTCCAGTGGTTAAGACTCTGTGTTTCTGCTGCAGAAAGCAAGGGTTCAATCCCTGGTTGGGCAATTAAGGTCCCACAGGCCAATGAAGTGGTCAAAACAAGCAAACAAAGAAAAGGAAAATAGAAGAGAGCCTATAAAATAAAATTTAAAAACCTATAGAATTTTTCAGAAGACTGAAAAATCAGGATTCAGGGCTTTCATGGTGGTCCAGGGGTTAAGAATCTGCCTGCCAATGCAGGACATACAGGTTCCATTTCTGGTCGGGGAGATTCCACATGCCTCGGGGCAGCTAAGCCAGTGATCCACAACTATTGATCCTGCACGGCCTAGAGTCCACGTACTGCAGCTAGAGAGTAGCCTCCACTCGCTGCAACTAGAGAAAGCCCTCGTGCACCAATGAAGACTCAGTGCAGCCAAGAAAAAATAAAGAATAACAAAAAAAAGAGAAAAATCAGGATTCACACATTTCCTGAACCCTTCGCTTGTGTCTAACAAAGTCCTATTAAGCATCTAATTCCCCTCCTCAGTCTCGGGCACCAGCAATTTTCTGGCACACACTGGTCTCACTCTTCTCAACTCCTCCTCCACTTGCAGCCCATGCTCCACCTGGCCTTTCTAGGATTCGCTATTGCCCGCCAGATGATTCTGTTCATTTTCCCTTCCCAGGTAGATTACACTTACTTTCCCTTATATGATCCACAGGTTCCAGGGGAAGCTCTCAACAAAACACCTGCTGACTGAACAACAACAGGAGATTCAGATGTTATAGAATTTTAGGGCTAAAAGGAATCTTAGGATCTTTTGGTTCACTTTTTCTGTTTTAGAGAGGATAAGCAGAGGCCCAAAGGGTTACCTTTATAGATTATAAAGAAAAATCATTGGTTCCAGACTGTATGTTCAGCTGAATAATATACTTGGTTCCTCACTAAAAAGCCATGTGGCGCAAGCGTGCTTCAGATCAGATCAGATCAGTCACTCAGTCATGTCTGACTCTTTGTGACCCCATGAATTGCAGCACGCCAGGCCTCCCTGTCCATCACCAACTCCCGGAGTTCACTGAAACTCATGTCCATCGAGTCAGTGATGCCATTCAGCCATCTCATCCTCTGTCGTCCCCTTCTCCTCTTGCCCCCAATCCCTCCCAGCATCGGAGTCCTTTCCAATGAGTCAATTCTTCGCATGAGGTGGCCAAAGTATTGGAGTTTCAACTTTAGCATCATTCCTTCCAAAGAAATCCCAGGGCTGATCTCCTTCAGAATGGACTGGTTGGATCTCCTTGCAGTCCAAGAGACTCTCAAGAGACTTCTCCAACACCACAGTTCAAAAGCATGAATTCTTCGGCGCTCAGCCTTTTTCACAGTCCAACTCTCACATCCATACATTAGCACAGGAAAAACCATAGCCTTGGCTAGATGAACCTTTGTTGGCAAAGTAATGTCTCTGCTTTTGAATATGCTATCTAGGTTGGTCATAACTTTCCTTCCAAGGAGTAAGCGTCTTTTAAATTCATGGCTGCAGTCATCATCTGCAGTGATTTTGGAGCCCAGATAAATAAAGTCTGACACTGTTTCCACTGTTTCCCCATCTATTTCCCATGAAGTGATGGGACCGGATGCCATGATCTTCGTTTTCTGAATGCTGAGCTTTAAGCCAACTTTTTCACTCTCCTCTTTCACTTTCGTCAAGAGGCTTTTTAGTTCCTCTTCACTTTCTGCCATAAGGGTGGTGTCATCTGCATATCTGAGGTTATTGATATTTCTCCTGGCAATCTTGATTCCAGTTGTGTTTCTTCCAGTCCAGCATTTCTCATGATGTATTCTGCACGTAAGTTAAATAAACAGGGTGACAATATACAGCCTTGATGAACTCCTTTTCCTATTTGGAACCAGTCTGTTGTTCCATGTCCAATTCTAACTGTTGCTTCCTGGCCTTCATACAAATTTCTCAAGAGGCAGATCAGGTGGTCTGGTATTTCCATCTCTTGTGCTTAGTTATGTCCAAGTCTTGGAGACCCCATGGACTGTAGCCTGCCAGGCTCCTCTGTCCATGGGATTTCCCAGGCAAGAATATTGGACTGGGTTGCCATTTCCCACTCTCGGGGAATCTCCCTGACCCAGGGATCAAACCCACATCTCTTGCATGTCCTGCATTGACAAGCAGATTCTTTATCACTAACACCTAGGAAATCCTGCTAGAACCATGGTCTTTCTATTCTGACCCCCAACCTTGATCTTCCTTATTCAGACCTCAAGCCCTACATTCTCAATGAATTGCTGCCCATGGTTTGACCTGACAGTGGGAAAAAATAACAATTAGGTCCCAGGATGACAACCTCCTTTCAAAAGGAGGTTGGGAGGACCATCGTGGTGTCCAATGACAACAGAAGGCATCAGAAAGAAAGGGGCACCGACTTGAAGGGGTGTGGAGAGTCAGCAAGAAAGTGGCAGGGGGACTTCCCTGGTGGTCTAGTGGCTAAGACTCCAAACTCCCTATGTAGGGGCCTGAGTTCCATCTCTGGTCAGGGAACTAGATTCCACTTGCTGCAACTAAAAAGATTCCACACGCCGCATCTAGAGATCCTGCATGCCATCATGAAGACCCAGTGCAGTCAAACAAATAAATAAAATAAATATTTAAATAAATAAATAATAAATAAAGTCAGTCATTGATAATAAAATCAAATAAAGAGGGTAGGAGATAGGGTCTTTAGAGGGCCAATGACCAAGTCTAAGCAGAGTCCAAGCAAATCCAGCTCTTCACCAAAAGGCGATTAGAGTCAGGTGGGAACTGATAGGCATGAGGGGCAGAAAGAGAAACACTAGACAAACTCAGATCTGGTTCTGACTCTACCCTTGACAAGGAGTATAATTTGGAACAAATTATTTAACTGTCAGGCCCTCAGGCAGACTCAGAATCTTACAGTCTCTGGTTGGGCGCAAGTCTTCATTCCAAGGCTTTGCAATCAGATTTTTGATCTTAAAAAGCTGGAAGAGAGTTGGAAGGATAAATTGGGAGTTTGGGATTAACATATACAAACTGTTATATATAAAATAAATAACCAACAAGGACCTACTTATAGTACATACACTACTCAATATTGTGTAATCACCCATAAGGGAAAGAATCTGAAAAAGAATAGATATGTATAATTGAATCCCTTTGCTGTACACTTGAAACTAACACAACATTGTAAATCAGCCATACTTCAATTAAAATAAAAAAAGAGCCCGGAAATAGTATCACTTCAAGTGGAAAACATTAGAGAGAATCATCTTTCCTTGCAGAATGTTGCAGTTGGTTTACATCACAGTTTACTCACATCACAGTTTATTCAGAGCCTGCTGTTAAGTCAAAATCCCGTGGTTGTTATTTTAGTCTGTTGACACTGTGGTTGCATATTTCACCATGTGACATCATTACCATGGAGGCATCAGACATTTTGGGGCTCCTAAATTATGACCGATGGATGGTGGTTAGGTGCTTTTTCTCAGAACACCCTTTTAACTACATGTGTACTGTACTACATGTGTACTGTACTACATGTGTGAACCATATTAAAAAAAAAAAGAAATGTTCATCACTTTCAATTAAAACACTAGATGGAAAAAAAAAAAAACCTACACTAGACAGCAAAGAAATACATACTTATAAAACATTCCTCCTCTCAACGTTTTCACAAGTCCTGAATTATCTTGTAATCTGAGGATGCTATAATTTTGGCATCTACATTTGAATTCAATCTCTCTGCTTAAAGCCTCTTGTGAAGTTAAACTCCTATGAGGTTTATTTTAGACTGAAACAGTTTCATATTTTTCATTTTACTACAGAATAGAAAAAAGGCAAAATTAAAACAAAAACCAGGGACTTCCCTAGTGGTACAGTGTTTAAGACTCCACGCTTGCAATGCAGGGTGCCTGGGTTCTATCCCTGGCCAGCAAACTAAAATCCCATATGCTGTGCAGTGTGGCCAAAACACAAAAAGAGGACCTCAAAATTACGCTGATCACTGGCAAATGCCCTGTTGTAGAAGTGTAGAAAAGCCCTTGAAGGTATCGTATGGACACGGTGTGCCCAGCTGTAAATTTAGGTATCTATTTTTAACCCCTTTCACAGTGTCAGAATGTTAGACCTGGAAGGGGCCTTTGAGGTCATCTGATCCAAGCCACTCAATTTCCAAAGGCAGGTAGTAAAGATCAGAGGCATAAGAGACTCACTGAAGCCAAGCAGGAGATTATTTAGTATAGCTGATCTGGAACCTGTGTTTTTCAAGTCTCAGCATTACTGTTCTTTGCTCGCTTTTACTTATATCTGTTTTTAAAATTATTAAATATCATTGCACTGTATACAGTAAAAAACAAAAACTCTCTCTTCCAACAGACTTCCCTCCCACTCTTCCATGTTGTCCAACCTTTTAGGGGAAACCACTATTGATAGCTGGGCTTCTCTGGTGGCTCAACCAGTAAAGAACCCACCTGCCAATGCAGGAGACACAAAGAGACGTGGGTTTAATCCCTGGGATGGGAAGATTCCCTGGAGGAGGGCATGGCAACCCACTCTAATATTCTTGCCTGGAAAATTCCACGGACAGAGGAGCCTGGAGGCCTAGAGTCTGTGGAGTTGCAAAGAGTCAGACAAGACTGAGCACATGTGCACACACTATTATCAGTTTGCTGTATACATATGCAAATTCCATGTGTGTGTCTAAGTACTGATACATTCATTCACATACATATGGGTATATACACGGGCCAAGATTTTTTTAATTTGTATTATATTTAATTTTTATTGAATTATAATTGACATACAATATGATGTTAGTTTCAGGTGTATAATATAGTGATTTGACAGTTTTTTTTTAATTGTTTTTTTATTGAAGAATTTTGCTTGACAGAATTTTGTTGTTTTCTATCAAACCTCAACATGAATCAGCCACAGGTATGCATATATCCCGTCCCTTTTGAACCTCCCTCCCTCTGTCTCGGAGAAGGCGATGGCACCCCACTCCAGTACTCTTGCCTGGAGAATCCCATGGACGGAGGAGCCTGGTAGGCTGCAGTCCATGGGGTCGAGAAGAGTCGAACACGACTGAGCAACTTCACTTTCACGCATTGGAGAAGGAAATGGCAACCCACTCCAGTGTTCTTGCCTGGAGAATCCCAGGGACGGGGGAGCCTGCCGGGCTGCCGTCTACGGGGTTGCACAGAGTCGGACACGACTGAAGTGACTTGGCAGCCCCTCTCTCTCCCCACCCCACCCCTCTAGGTTGATACAGTGCCCTTGTGTGAGTTTCCTGAGCCATGCAGCAAATTCCCATTGCCTATCTATTTCACATATGGCAGGCTAAGATTTTTGAAAATAGTTTTACTCCAAACTAGAACCTAACTAAACCAAACTAAAAATGGCAGGGGGGTGATAAAATGGGAGTTCTGAACAACAAAATAAATATCATTTCTAATAGAAATTGTTATTTCTCTTATCATTGCTCATCTAGAAATAATCATGAAATTTTTAAACATTTTTATTTAGTTGACTGCACTGGGTCTTAGTTGTGCCATGTGGGTTCTTCAGCTGCAGCATGCAAACTCTTGCGGCATGTGGAATCTAGTTTCCTGAACACAGATGGAACCCAGCCCCCTGCATTGGGAGCACAGACTCTGAGCCACTGGGCCACCAGGGAATTCCCTAGAAATTCTCATAAAATTTGACAAAAGCTATTCAGGCTTCCCAGGTGGAGCCAGTGTTAAAGAACTCACCTGCTGGGACTTCCCTGGTGGTCCAGGGGCTAAGACTCCATGCTCCCAATGCAGGGGGCCTGGGCTTGATTTCTGGTCAGGGAACTAGATCCCACATGCTGCAACTAAGGGTTCACATGCTTCAACAAAATTGCAACCAAATAAATTAAAATAGAAAACTCACTTGCTAATGCAGGTGATATAAAGGACACTGGGTTCGATCCGTGGGTCATGAAGATCCCTTGGAGGAGGTCATGGCAACCTACTCCAGTATTCTTGCCTGGAGAATCCCACAGACAGAGGAGCCTGGCCAGCTATAGTCCATGGGGTGTCCAAGAGTCGGACATGACTCAGTGACTAACACACATGAAGGGGTCCTCAGTGCTATGCACGGTGGGTAGGGTGGAATTTATTCTTTGGAGCAGTCTGTTATCGCTTTTGCTTCATAGGATTAGTTTGGTATTTTAGAAAGATCATTCTGGGACCAGAATAGAGGATGGATTAGAGACAGTGAAACCAGCTGAGGGGTTACTGCAATGTGCCAGGCAAAGGGGGGTGAGTGTGTGAACTGAGAATGTGGAGCTGGATGTGCACAAGTCAAAGGAGAAAAGGGGTCTGGATGAAGAGACCTTGGAGGAAGACTCACAGAACCTGAAAACCAGTTGGATATGGAGGTGAAGGGGAGCTGGTAGACACTCCTCCTTCTCATCTCCTAAATCTTTAAAAAATGTTTATTAATTTATTTGGCTGTGCTGGGTCTTAGTTGCAGCACACAAGGTCTTTAGTTGCAGTATGTGGGACTGAATTTCCTGGCCAGTGATAGAACCTGGGCCCCAGCCCTGGGAGCAAAGAGTCTTAGCCACTGGACCACCGGGGAGGTCCCTAAGATCTTTCTTTCTAAGCAGGAACTTTGTCTCTCTTGCCAACTCTGGCCATGTAACTGGGGCTCAATTAAAGTTTTCTTTATTTTTGTTCTAAATGTATTTCAGTTTTTTTCAATTAAAATTTTTGAAGAAATCCTTCATTTTTTTTATCCCCTATACAATCCTAAGCAATTCCTTTTCATGTTTTGATTACCAAAATTTTAATGCTTTTTTTCCCTTCAAAGTATGATTTCAACTAAGACAATAGTTCTTATTACTCACCCGGTCATTCAAAAGCTGATGGTTTAGGGGTGTCCAGGTACTCATCTTTGTCTGCATTTTGGGACCATTTGTGTTTTTTGGAGGTGCAAATGCCATCATGAAATAACTGGATATTCTTCTGTAAGAAAAACTATGATTCATTTCTTCTGAAGATATAGTTTTTCTTACAGAAGAATATCCAGTTATTCTAAACTAAACTATAGTTAGTTTAAACTAACTAAACTAAACTAAACTCACTAAAAATGCTAACACCATATAATCTTTTTCAGTACACTGGGACAGGGACTAGGGGAGATTGACATTTATTGGGAGTATTTTATATGTCAGGCACTTAACAGGTTTGCTCAATTAAACCCATAACAATATGGTAAGGTGGTGGGTTTTAGCTTATTTTACAGATGAAGAAAATGAGGCTCACTTTGCTTTGCCCCGAGTTATACAGACAGTAGGTGGTGAAACAGAGAATCAGACCCAGGTCTGTTTAACTCTGTTTGATTTTCATTGGACCAAGCAGAAAAAATCAGAATCACTCTTAGCTAAGAACATACCATATTGGTCAGAAAGAAGTATTTATAAAATCACTGTGCAATCTGATCTACTCCATTTTGTCCCTTGTGACCTCCTTCTTCCTCTGTTAACTTTCTGACATCTAGCTAACAAGGGCTCTAGCTTGCTACCATATTTAAGAAGTAGAATAGTACAATGGACAAGGCCAAGAATTTATATATGGACAGATTTGGGTTTATTGAGAAAAATACACTGGGGAAAATACACAGTACACCCAGTACTGTATATGTCTGCCTTCATTTTTGTGGCCTCACGGCATGTGGGATCTCAGTTCTCCCACCGGAGATGAACTCACATCCCTTGTATTGGAAATGCTGAGTCTTAACCATGACTGCTGTTGTTCAGTCACTAAGTTGTGTCCAACGCTTTGCAACCCCATGGACTGAAGTACACCAGGCTTCCCTGTCCTTCACTATCTCCAAGTTTGCTCAGACTCATGTCCATTGAGTTGGTGATGCCATCCAACCATCTCATCCTCTCTTGCCTCCCTTCTCCTCCTGCCTTCAATCTTTCCCAGCATCAGGGTCTTTTCCAAGGAGTCGGCTCTTTGCATCAGGTGGCCAAAGTTTTGGAGCTTCAGCTGCAGCATCAGTCCTCCCAATGAATATTCAGGGTTGATTTCCTTTAGGATTGGCTCATTTGATCTCCTTGCTGTCCAAGGGAGTCTCAAAGGTCTTCTCCAGTACCACAATTAAAAAGCATCGATTCTTCAACGCTCAACCTTCTTTATGATCCAATTCTAACCATTGGACAGCCAGGGAAGTCCCTGTGTATGTCTTCATTGGATTAAAGCACTCTAATTTCCATGAGGGATTACTTTTCCCTCAGTGTTTAGGGTCTGCTGGGTTGGTTAATCAAGGTGGCCTCCCCTTGCCCAGTCATAAGACTAAGCTAGGCCAGGTAACTGATGCTGGCTTATCCTTGCTTTACAGCCAAGGGGATCATTCAAAGTACCATAGATGCTCTGAGTAGACTGTTAAGCTGTTCTTAGACTCTTCTTGGAGGGGCTTCCTTGGTGGTGCTAGTGGTAAAGAATCTGCCTGCCAATTCTGGAGACATAAGAGATGCAGGTTTGATCCCTGGGCCAGGAAGATCCGCTGGAGGAGGCCATGGCAGCCCACTCCAGTATTCTCGCCTGGAGAATCCCTTGGACAGAGGACCCTGGTGGGCTATGGTCCACAGGGTCACAAAGAATCAGACACAACTGAAGCAACTTAGCATGCATGCATGTCCTTTCTTATCCATTTTGTGAGCCACCTGATAGCCTTCAATAAATTTCACCTACATTAGCTAGAAGACCCTTCTTGTAGGGGAATCCCTGATGGCTCAGATGGTAAGGAATCTGCCTGCAGTGCGGGAGACCTGGATTCGATCCCTGGGTTGGGAAGAGTCCTTGGAGGAGGGCATGGTAACCCACTCCAGCATTCTTGGCTGGAGAATCCCCATGGACGGAGGAGCCTGGCGGGTGACAAAGAGTTGGAAACAACTGAGCGACTAAGTACACAGCACACACACATTAGCTAGAATCTATTTCTGTTGTTTGCAACCAAAACTTTTTCCATGACACAGTTTGGATCCTGGCTCTAAAACTTACTAGCTTTGAAACTTTTTCCAAGTAGTCACTCAGTCATGTCCGACTAACCCTATGGACTGCAGCATGCCAGGCTTCCCTGTCCTTTCCCATCTCCCGGAGGTTACTCAAACTCATGTCCATTGAGTCAGTTATGCCATCTAACCATCTCGTCCTCTGGCATCCCCTTCTCCTCCTGCCTTCAATCTTTCCCAGCATCAGGGTCTTTTCTAATGTGTGGGCTCTTCGCATCGAGTGGCCAAAGAACTGGAGCTTCAGCTTCAGCATCAGTCCTTCCAATGAATATTCAGAACTGATCTCCTTTAGGATTGACTTGGACAGGTACACAATGCTATACTTAAAATGGATAACCAACAGGGACCCATGATATAGCACAAGGAACTGTGCTCAATGGCAGCCTGGCTGGGGGAGAATGGATACATGTATATGTATGGGTGAGACCCTTCATTGTTCATGTGAAACTACCACAGCACTGTTAATTGGTTATACTCCAACACAAAATAAAGTGTTAAAAAAAATAGCATCACCACAGACTTTCTTAGAACTTCCTGTTATTTCCAGAGTTCTTCAAAGCCTGTCCTTGAAGGGGGCACAACAAAATATTTTAAGGTAAAAAATATTTAAAGCAGATGGATGGCATTTTCAGTATATAGCTTCAGTGTTTCTGTTTGTTTGTGCCTTCTTCCTCTCTGAAGGTATGTTTCAGATCCAAAGCAGCGGTGCTGAGTTGGAGCCTGCACAGGATTTGCCTGCCTGACCCAGGGCTCCAAAAATTATAGCAACAAATATATGACAATTTTTTAAAAAGATTTATTTTTATTTATTTATCTGGCTGAGCCAGGTCTTTGTTAGGGCATGTGGGATGTAGTTCCCTGACCAGGGATAGAACCCAGGTCCCCTGGACCACCAGGGAATTCACCCAGACAATATTTTGACCCACATGCCACAACTAAGACCTGGCACAGACAAATAAATAAAAACAAATTTTTTTTTTTAATTAACCGTTAGCTTTGGACTTACAGAGGATTCCCCCAAATGCTAGATCTGAAATTTTGTGACTCTCACTTGACATGTAATATTCCCTCTCAGGTTTAAATTAGAGCTGCAGAGAAGGCCAATAGTTTTAAAACCTCAGGGATTTAAACCATAGATAATGTCTTCCTGCAGTTTCCTGCTGATACCACTCCACTGGAATAAGGGGAAATAAAGGAGGTTCAGATGAGCCCTCACATTCTTAGCTCCTAACAGCTAAGTTGCAAAGATGTAAGAAATGATTTCATTACAGTATTGTTAATTGGCTGCTATAAAAATACACATGAGCAGGCAAATATATAAAGCATGGTCACTGAGTCTAGATCTGCTCAGTTAAAAATCACATATTTCCTTTTTTATTGCTATTTATTCATGTTTGACATTGCTTCTATTTAAATTGATTGAAGTTGTGTGTGTGTGTGTGTGTTTTAATTTTTATTTATCTGTTTAGGCTAAGCCACTCGGCTTGCAGAATCTTAGTCCCCAACCAGGGATTGACCCTGGCCCTCGGCAATGAACATACAGAGTCCTAAGCTCTGGACTGCCAGGGAATTCCTTAAACCAATTGTTTTCAATCTTTTATTTTATTTTTTCAGGGCTATAAAACTCTTTGAGGGTATGATGAAAACTATGAATCTTCTCCTTAGAAAAATTCATATTAACATTGCTGCTGCTGCTGCTAAGTCATTTCAGTCGTGTCTGACTCTGTGTGATCCCACAGACGGCAGCCACCAGGCTCCCCCGTCCCTGGGATTCTCCAGGCAAGAACACTGGAATGGGTTGCCATTTCCTTCTCCAATGCATGAAAGTGAAAAGTGAAAGGGAAGTCGCTCAGTCGTGTCCGACTCTTAGTGACCCCATGGACTGAAGCCTACCAAGCTCCTCCATCCATGGGATTTTCCAGGCAAAGTACTGGAGTGGGGTGCCATTGCCTTCTCCGCATATTAACATTATATTTTGCTTATACCAGGTTAAAAACTTCTGTTGTAAGCTCAGAAACTCTCTTTTCCCAGTTTAAGTAGAAAACAATCTGACTGATTCTAAGCACGATTTCTGATTAAGACAAAGCAGCTTTTCCAGGTCCTCCCTAAGGTTTTGCATGTTTTTTTGTTTGTTTGTTTTTGTTTTTTCCTTCCTGGTTCTTCAGAGCTACAAATCATTTGAATTAGGCTTTTTTTTTTTTCCAAATCAATTTGAATAAAGTTTGGTTTTCAGGAGATGGGCCTGGCTGAGCAAAAGAGCCCTCTTTGTAATAGTCTTCCTGAAGCAGGCAAATGGGGGTATCCTGCCCTGGTTTTTGTCATTATCCTTTTACAGTTTTTTCCTCTGTCCACTCTAGAAGATGGGCAGTGTGCGTATCTGCATGTCCACACTGGTTCACAGTATAGACCACTCAGATGCTTTCATACAACATACAAAAAAATTACAAGACAAAGCAAGTTGCCTTCCCTCCTTCTACATACAAACCTTGCTGTTGTTTTTTCATGACCTCTTTCCCTCTTAATGGCTGTCCTTGCATGTTCCCCTTTAATTTTTCTTTGGATAAAGGGGAAGAAAAAGGGCTTCTGGCCTTTATCCCCAGTGTGTGCTTCTAGTGTCATGCTTAAAGGCAAGGATAGGTCCTCTGGTAAAGTTCCAGTGATAACACACCTCCAATCCCATCTTCAAAGCCATTCTTCACACTGTCACCATTGCACAACTTCACTAAAGACTTATTAGGTCTGTATTACAGGTATAAAGACAAGTCTTGACTATAATGGAGATTACGGTCTACTACAAGAGGGTTTTTTTTAACAAAAAAATGTATATATTTAAGGTGATGTTTTAGTATATGTACACATTGTGGGATGCTTACCACAATCAAACTATGTAACATATCCATAACCTCCCATAGTCACTGTGTGTGTGTGCATGTGTGCGTGTGTGTGCATGTGTGTGCTTCTGTGTGTGTGATTACCCTTGAGATCTACTCTTCTAGCAAATTTCAAGTATATAATATATTATTATTAACAATAGTCACCATGATCCCTGGGCAGGAAGATCCCCTGAAGAAGTAAATGGCAACCCACTCCAGTATTCTTGCCTGGAGAATCCCATGGACAGAGGAACCTGGTGGGCTACAGTCCATGGGGTTGCAAAAGTGGGACACAACTTAGCGACTAAACTACCACCACCATCACCACATAGTCACCATGCTGTACTTAAGGTCTCTAGAACTTATTCCTTTTATAACTGAAGGTTTGTACCCTTTGATCAATATCTCCACACTTCCCTCCTCCCCAACTTTGGCTAACCACTACTCTATTCAGGGAAGTATTTTTAAAAGGTCTGTTAGTCATTTTTCAGCTCAAAAACCTTCAGAGACTCGATAATGGCTACAGAATCCTTAGCATGCTAGTCTAGGTACACCATGAATTTACCTTTTTGGTTCATCCTCCTTCCTCTCCCTTCATGCACTATCTGTACAGACACACTGAACTTCAGATCAGAGAATGTGGTACAAAACTGGTGCTTCTCTGCTAATGTGGTTTTCTGAATGTGCTCACCTGAATCCTAAACTCAGTAGTGCACAGTAGGTGCTCAGTAAAACCTTGTCTCAATCAGCGGAATGAATGAACACAACAGTGGAGGTGAGTGGTTTAAGGATTAAAGCTAGTGGCAAAGAAGGTACAACTCAACATTAGGAACCGAGCACTGGGGTTAGACTCAGGATAATCGGGTTTTTATTTGGTGTTTACAGAGCAGAACACGGTTGAGTTTCTCCACTAACACACAGCTCACCCATTGTATGCTGCAGTATCATCAGAGAAGGAAATAGAGATTACCAGGAAATGATCAGGAAATAGGGTACGGATGTGAGAGTTGGACTGTGAAGAAGGCTGAGCACCGAAGAATTGATGCTTTTGAACTGTGGTGTTGGAGAAGACTCTTGAGAGTCCCTTGGACTGCAAGGAGATCCAACCAGTCCATTCTCAAGGAGATCAGCCCTGGGATTTCTTTGGAAGGAATGATGCTAAAGCTGAAAGTCCAGTACCTTGGCCACCTCATGAGAAGAGTTGACTCATTGGAAAGGACTCTGATGCTGGGAGGGATTGGGGGCAAGAGGAGAAGGGGAAGGCAGAGGATGAGATGGCTGAAGGGCATCACTGACTCGATGGATGTGAGTCTTAGTGAACTCCGGGAGTTGGTGACGGACAGGGAGGCCTGGCGTGCTGCAATTCATGGGGTCACAAAGAATCGCACACAACTGAGCGACTGATCTGATGTGATCTGATCTAGATTTAAATATGAATTCATCTTATATTCAACTAGGTGGAAACAAAGAGAAACTATAAGACAATGCAAAGACCTAGTGCTTTGATAAGCATAGAAGTAATTATTTGTTGGTTGTTAATTTCATATATATGATGCACCTGGTCATTTAACTGCTAATACAGAGCAAAATGTAATTCCCGGGGTCACTACCAAGGCTCATGAGAAGCCCAGGAGGACCTGAGAGAAGAGCTCTCAAAAGAGTCTCCATCTTTTTCATGCAGTGAGCACTGCTCTCACCTCTTTAAGTCTTTCTCTTCAAGTCTTTCTCCTCAAGCCTCTAGCGCTGGTGTTGCCATAGCTCCTGTTTCTGTGACTCCGTCTAGCCCCCACCCCTTCCAGTAGGCCAATCACTACCTATAAATCTTTTCCCTGGCATCCGGGGTCTCTTAGGCAACAATGTGTGGTCTCTTGATTGGCTGGGAGATCCTGGCGGGCTGGCTCCAAATTTGGGCACAGGGACAGAATGGAAAAGTGGGAGGGCCCAGAGGGTGGGAAAGGCTGCCATCTCTCAATGGAGTGCTAGGACGAATATACAACCAATCCTGAAACAAACAGCATTAAATGCCCCCATTCAAGCTGTAAGTATTGTCCAAATCAGGCCAACCTACTGAGCACGCCCAGTTATATCGTTCTGGTCACTCCGGGGTTCTGAAACGTAAACTCCGTTTCTCCGGGTTTTTAGAGTGGCCAACAGGTAAAAGAAGGTTGCAGGAAAAACAATTCTGGAGAGGTTCAATGAAAGAATAGCACCTGCACACAGGAAGGGAAAGAACGTGGGAAAATTGCCCAACACACAAACTCAGCAATGCTTCAACATGAATTGTAATTTATTGGATTAAGGAATTCAGGCCGACTAACAGATACACCAGGGAAACAGCAGATGGCATGCCTGAATAAGGATAACTCCAAATTTGGGAAATTTTCTGATCTGGTCTAATTTCATTAATGAAATTTATGAAGCATCTACCATGTAATGAGAGGCAGAGTGAGAATGCAAGAATAAAAAAAAAAAAAGAAATCTAATGAGGATTTGAAAGTACAATGTAGAAATAACTACTGGTATAGAACTATAAACTAATGCTAGAGAAAAACAACATTTCAGAAGGGACATCTGGGAAGTGTAAAACAGTTCTTATGGGCAGCAGCTAACCAAATTCAAAAAAGAAGATTTTTCTCATTATCGCACGTTCTCTAAAATACATAAAAATGTACTCTCTTCCAAGGTAAATAAATGTAAACCCTATGTTTATATTGTTTCATTGTTTTGAAATAGGCAGCATTCATATATCTCCCGTTTAAAAAGAAAATGAAAAGTAAAGCTCATAGAGGTTGCTGCTTTCTTTAGAGTTGACAAAGGATCAGTAAGTGGCCAAATCGAAACTTATGTTGTCTGAATTCCATCCCAGTGGTTTTAAGTATGGTTGTATGTTTTATGATCAGGTTGTACGTAAAATGAATAAACAAAGACTTTTGCAGGGGTGGAGGCCTGGGGGAGATAAGTAGATGCAATACTAAATTACCATGTATTACCGGTTAACATGGATGGTTTCAAAATGGGTTCATCCAGAAAGAGACCAGTTTTAACAACTCCCTGGGAGAGTGTTGGGTCTCAGTGAAGTTCCTGAGCTACCAGGGAAGCCCTAAAGACTTTCTATTGGTGGTTATAACATTGAATGAAAGAAAGATGGGATTAAAGAGAGCCCGACACTTTATCCCTGTTAGATCTGAATATTTTTATCCCTGAAAATAAGGTCCCTTTCATTGATCCTCTCAACTAGCATCCTCTGGACCTCTCCTTGTTCAGCCCTTCACATTGTGTTCACGGTGAGCACATTGGCTCAATGTCCTCGAAAATTTAACATTACTTTCATTTAAAATTTTTTTAAATTCCTTTTAAAAATATTTATTTGGCTGCACTGGATCTTAGTTGCAGCACACAAGATCTTGGATCTTTAGTTGCAGTTTGTGGGATCTAGTTCCCAGTTGTTCTTCAGTCGCTAAGTCGTGTGTGACTCTGAAACCCCATCAACTGCTGCACTCCAGGCTTCCCTGTCTTGCACTAGTTCCCAGACCAGGGATTTAACCTAGGTCCTCTGCATTGGGAGGGTGGAATCTTAGTTACTGGACCACCAGGGAAGCCCCTCGACATTATTTTTAAAGGGAACATTTCAACCATAAAGAAAAGTTTACAGACTTGCCTAAGAAACACCCTTTTCTCCCTGCAGAGATTTTTTAAAATGTTAACATTTTGATTCATGTGTGTGATTAAGAGTTGAAGCCTCTTTTACATGCTGCCCAGATCTCACTTCCCACCCTGCCTGCCTAGAGGCATCCACTGTCATAAAATTTAGTGTGCTGCCTACTTGTCCACTTTTTATGCTTATTATATATACATGTTTGGCCTTGTAAACAGTGTGACTGTTTTAAAGAGCTATCATAATTTACATACTTTGTAGTTCGCTTCTTTCACTCAGTGGTCTATTTCTGAGATGTGATCATGTTGATACATTCAACGATAATTTCTACATCATTCCCACCTCCCACTAGGAGCCAAGATATGTTCTATGCCTGACAGTTTTCACAAGACCACGTGTAAATTGCATAAAAATGTGAGAGCAGCACATCTCTAGAGGATCTGAAGGTACAAGGGATCTAGAAGTACCCGAAGCAGGTCTATACTGCTTTTCATAAATGCTCTTAGGTGCTTCACTCACTCACCTTCAGTAGAGGCAGTGTTGGCTCCACAAGACACAATGACTTGATAAGAATCAGCCTATGGATCAATGTTATTTTAAAAAAAAGTATTACTGCATTAGTATTTATTAACGACATTGAAAATGTCATTTCAGATCCCTTTTATGGTGCAATTCGCATACCTCATCTTCTGACATCAAACGATATTTATGACTGTCTAAGCTCAGTATTTATTATCATTTAGGGAGCATCTTTAAAACAGATTGTTTCACTGGTGGCTCAAACAGTAAAGAATCTGGCTGCAATGCAGGAGACCTGGGTTCCATCCCTGGGTCAGGAAGATCCCCTGGAGAAGGGAATGGCAACCCACTCCAGTATTCTTGCCTGGAGAAGTCCATGGACAGAGGAACCTGGTGGGCTACAGTCCATTGGATCACAAAGAGTCGGACACGACTGAGGGACTAACACTTCCACTTTTCTTTGTATAAAATAGTTGCCTATAATTAAAGATGCCACAGAGATGTGTCCCAAGGGTTTGGACAACCCACAGATTATATAGCTGTTTTTGGTCAGTCTCCTAACACGGGGTGGCAAAGATTCAGACAGAAGATTATACTAAAATACACCATTTTAATCAAGTGTACAGTTGAAGAACATTAAGTACAGTCATACTATGCTACAAGATCAAAGTATTTCTTTAAGTCCTGTGTGCTACCATAGAACAAAATGATGCCTGTGAAGTCTAGGTTGAAAAGGGAGGGAAAGGAAGAGAAAGGAAGGTAGGTAAAATGATAGAGGCAAAGGTAACAGCTTTGGCTTGGAATGAGTGAATCCAGACTCAGCCCTTAAAATGCTGCCTGGCTTTGGCTAAGTCTTTTTAACCTTTCTGGACCGTTCTTTTCCGCGTCTGAATAATGAGAGATTAGGTTTAGATGATTTCTAAGGAATCTTTAAGTTCTAGAATAGCTTATGGAGAAAAAAATAAAATCACTTATGAAGAAAAAGAGAGAAGAAACATTTCCCAAAGAACAGAAGATGGGGAATGCCACCAATAACCTCAAGCCCCACCTGCTGA
This sequence comes from Bos indicus, assembly GCF_029378745.1. Lineage (NCBI taxonomy): Eukaryota > Metazoa > Chordata > Mammalia > Artiodactyla > Bovidae > Bos > Bos indicus. The sequence continues at coordinate 779,853 of NC_091784.1, forward strand.
CTAAAGTGGGTGTCGGTCAAGAGGGTATCTGCTCTGCTGCTTCAGCCTGGAGCTCTGCAATATGAAAGCTGACTACTTCTATCTGCACCCAGTACCACTCTCAGCACCCACCTCTTAATCAATTCCAATCCCTGGGTTCCCAGAGGGCACGCTGGTTCTCAAACAGGTTTTGGTGGTCTCTTAATAATAGCGTTCCAGGCTTGAGTGATGAGAGTCGCTGCACTGTCTCAGCAGGGAAGGGAGGGAGAGCTTTGCAAAGGGGACTGAGGGCATTTAAGAAAAGCTTCCAGAGCGCGGAACGACTCCGTTGGAGCAGGACAGGGCCAGGCATCAGCCTCGGCGCGAGGTAAAGAGCAACAAAACCTGCAGACTTGTATCCAGAAGCTGGGCTCAAAATAGGAGCGCTCGGGCGAGCGTGCGCAGTGCGCCTGCGCAGTACGTGCATGCGCATGTGCCGCGGCCATCGCGAAAGCCCTCGGTCGCTCGGAGGCGCACGCTGGTGGTCCTCGCTGGCTCCGTTTACCTGAGGGACCTTTGGCCGCCGGCGCCGCAGCTCCCCGGGAGCCCAGCCCTGAGGTGTGAGGTGAGCCCCGGGTCGTGCAGGCCCCTTCCCGTCCTGCTCAGCGGGAAAAGGACTTAGGAGTGGGGACTTAGGAGGTGCCGCCGCGGCTGCCCGCTCCTCGGTCTAAGCCTGTGCCAAAGAGCCACGAGCAGCTGCGGCACCTCCTCCTCAAGGATCGTTATTCTCGTCTCTGACAAAACAAAAGCCTTGGGCGCTGTGCTGTGGAGGGGTGTCTCCGGGCTTTCTCGGGGTGGGTGGCGGGCCGGCAGGGGAGCCCGGGTTTGGGGCTGGGCGGACTGTGTGCGCGGACTGGATTAACCCTCTCGGTCCCGAATCTGCACCGAGCAACCTGGTCGAGTGTGGCCCACGCTCCCTGCACGCCGCCCTCGGCCCAGCCCTGGGGCTCGGTCGGCGCCACAGGGGCGTGTGGCACTCCCGGGCCACTGGGGGCTGTGGGGTGGAGCATGCAGCTGCTGGCGGGGAGGACGATGCACAGAGGGCTGGGTGCGGGGGTGTAGGCGGCATCGCAGCATCTGGACTGCTTCCTGTTTCTAGTCCTGAAAGTTGTCCCCTCTCCTCCCTCCCATCAGTTTTGCAAAGTCTGCATATTCCTCCTCGAGGCTTTCCCCTCTGCCCCCTTGGACGCTCCGTGTGTTTGCCCTGGGGTACCTCGGGGAGGTTCATCCATAGCCTCTGAAATAAGGTTCTGTTAAACATTTCAAGACATTTTAACATGTTCCTTGAGGCCTTTTTCAGAATTAGTTGTCTTCCTCAATAAGAGAATAAGGGGTGGTTTTTTCTTTCTTTCTTTTTTCTTAACAAAAACATATGCCACTAATTAAGGCAGAGGAGTCAACTCGAAGTTGCAAAATATCTAGGAAGGACAAAAGGTCTGGTTTGGGGCCCAGAATAAATGAAATTTTGAATTTTTGTTCCCTTCTGAATGTAGGCAGACAGAGCAGCAGAGCAGACCAGCAGCTATAGAAATAAATGACTGCTCCATAAGATTGGTCAAACAATATCTTATTTTATAGAAGTAGTTTGGAGAGACCTGTAATGTTTATATACGGGAATTGGGTTACTTGGCAAAGCCAATACCGCAGGAGCAAGGAAACAAACACTTGACAAGGGGGATGTTAACCTCCCTCTTGAGCCTTCTGAAGCCTTTAGTGGCATGCTAACAGTCAAAGGGATGGATAAATCCATAGTTCTGTTATTAAGAACCATTAACTCCTCAAGATAATGATTTCCCTCCCTCCTTTTTTTTTTTTTTTTACCCATCCATACTTTTAAGCAAATCAATACCATCTTTTTCCTCCATAAGAAGAAGGGAAAAAAAAAGTGTTTGTTTGAAGTACCAAACCACAACATAGAGGTAATAAGATAGGAAAGTGATGTAAAAGTTTAAGTGGGCAGGCTTGCAAGGATGTAGCTGAAAATAAAAGATAATTGAGATGCAGTTCTTCTTACAGTGTTGCCTTTTATTTAGTGAAATAAGAGGTTCCTCCTCTACTCCCCTCCCCACAAATGCTTTGAACCTGTCAGGAAAATAAGGTAATTAGTTTTCAGGAAGCATTTAACAGGAGGCTTCCTGTGTGCTGTTTTGGATCTGTCAGAAATTCTCTGTTCCTTATTAATTCCTAAATACTCAAGCGTCTCCCGGGGGCTGAGGAATCCAGGCATTTCCTTCATTAGATTTTCTATACGGAGATAAGTACCCTCTCCTTCTTGTGAACCATACAGTAAAAGTGATTGTTTACAACTCTCTCTCTTTAATATGGATCGCCTATGTTTTATAAGTCTGGAATTTTAATCTTTATCTTTGCTGAGAATAACTACCTTGTAAGACAGTCTATATGCCCACACCATGTTCATTAAAACACCTTTGCTCCATCAGAGCTCTGGTCCCCGTGTCTTTCTTTTTCTCTATCAGGCTATTTCTTTGGAGCACAGAAGCCCTCTGAATTCACTTTTCTGCCCAGGCTTCTAAGACCCTCTTGAGAAGGTGCTGTGCACCTTCACCGCATCGAGAGGGAGCCTGAGGCCTCCGTGAACTGAGCGAGCCCCGTGCCAGGGGCCTTCTTGGCTTTCTGCGTAAACCAAGGAATATCAGCCTCCTTCTCTCCTTTACTTTCTTATCGTCGACTCTGGACCACCAGGGTCTGGTCCGTTAAAGGACCTCAACAATTAGTAAAGCCTATCGTCTTACCTTCTCTTTCCTTCTCCTCCATTTTTTTCTTTTTTCTTTTTCTCTTCCACTAATATTCCCTGCCTCTACATCTCTCCTAAATCTACCAGTGCCCTATTAATAGAGGAAGAAAGGACTTTAGGTTCTTTGATCCCTTTTTTCATCTTAGGTACTGTATTCCTCTGACCTTTATTTTGTGCTTTGAACATTCAGGTGGATTTTTCTAGAGAGATCCCAGCCACGATTGAGATATTTGAAGTAGGGAGACTTGTTGCTGCTGCCACCAAGTCGCTTCAGTCGTGTCCGACTCTATGCGACCCCATAGACAGCAGCCCACAAGGCTACCGCATTCCTGGGATTCTCCAGGAAAGAACACTGGAGTGGGTTGCCATTTCCTTCTCCAATGCATAAAAGTGAAAAGTGAAAGTGAAGTCGCTCAGTCATGTCCGACTCTTGGCGATCCCATGGACTGCAGTGCACCAGGCTCCTCAGTCCATGGGATTCTCCAGGCAAGAGTACTGGAGTGGGGTGCCATTGCCTTCTCCGGGGAAGCTAAATAGTAAAGTGCACGTTCTTTGTTTGTATAGCACGGTGTTGTGAGTGCGTCATCACTGGGCAAAGAGAGGGGGTTTTAAACTCACTGTAAGTCCTCTGTTGCCCACTTGACAGGCAAAACATCTCTCTCCCCGACTTAAATTTCGTAAGTGTTAGTAAAACTGTGAGATTTCATACTGAAAACTTATTCTGAGCATGTTAGTTTGTTGATGTTAGACTGCTGTTGACTTTTATTTTCTTCAGGAGACATGTGCTAGGAAACAGTTCTTACTGCATCTTTACCTTCTTTCACAGGGAAGAGCAGTGTTGGCCTCAAGCATTTTTTAACCTCTAAATCTCTAGAATTAGAGACATTTAAAGCTGCAGCTGCCCACAAAAAGAGCAGTAGTGCAAATGAAAAGCAAAACTTTGAAATATGTATGAGAGGAATTGTTCAGTATAGATTTGGGAGAAGAAGGGTCGCAGCGTCTTAAGGAAAGAAGTGAAGGTTTTTAATAGTGGCATTTCCAGAAGGTTAGGAATGAATGTTTGAAGAGTACCAGCTCCTCTTTGAGTAGAAATTAGTTTTAACTGACTGTTGCATCAGAAATGATGAATCTGTCTTTGAGTTACAATTTGTTACGCTGAGAACTAGCAACAGTTTTGGGGGATCCAAGGAATTCGCTGTGAAGGAAGTTTAAGAAAAAACAACTAGGCTGCTGCTGCTCCTGCTAAGTCACTTCAGTCATGTCTGACTCTGTGCAACCCCATGGACTGCAGCCTACTAGGTTCCTCCATCCATGGGATCTTCCAGGCAAGGGTACTGGAGTGGGGTGCCATTGCCTTCTCCAAACAACTAGGCTAGTAGGCCTAAAAAAAAAAATCCTGGTCCTCAAAGATTATCTCATTAAACTAATTTTATAGTTAAAACATGCAACCATGCTAAAGGGGAAAGAAAAAATCAGGAGCTTGATATTAGAGCATTTCCTGAACACATTTTAATGGAACAGGGAAACGAGGCTGGAATTTCAACCAGGTTTTTTTTTTTTTTTTTTTTAAAGTCCAGACTCTGGCCATCTTTTAGGACTTCCCTGGTGGCTCAGATGGTTAAGTGTCTGAAAGAAATGGCAACCCACTCCAGTACTGTTGCCTGGAAAATCCCATGGACAGAGAGGCCTGGTAGGCTACAGTCCATGGAGTCACAAAGAGTTGGAAATGACTGAGAGAATCCACTTCACTTCTGGCCATCTTTTAACTTTCCGGTTTTAGTTTTAAAAGATCTTCTGCTTCTGCTGTCTCTAGAATTAAAAGTATATATAAGTTGTAAGATGGACTGGATTTTGATGCCTACTATTCATTTTAGTTTTGAACTTTATTTGTTTTTTCCTGTATTTTTTTAAGCCCCATCACTCAGCACACTGGAAGATTAGATTATCTTTTGTAATCAGTAGATGACTAGACGGACTTTAAAAATGAGATAATGTAGCAAAGTGATACCTAGAGATTTGTAAGAATCTAGGCCCTATGAATTAAATATGCTGCTGCTAAATCACTTCAGTCATTTCCAACTCTGTGCGACCCCATAGACGGCAGCCTACCAGGCTCCTCCGCCCATGGGATTTTCCAGGCAAGAGTACTGGAGTGGGTTGCCATTGCCTTCTCCGATGAATTAAATATGGAGCAGGGATCAGCCCTGGGATTTCTTTGGAAGGAATGATGCTAAAGCTGAAATTCCAGTACTTTGGCCACCTCATGTGAAGAATTAAATCATTGGAAAAGACTCTGATGCTGTGAGGGATTGGGGGCAGGAGGAGAAGGGGATGACAGAGGATGAGATGGCTGGATGGCATCACTGACTTGATGGACGTGAGTCTGGGTGAACTCCGGGAGTTGGTGATGGACAGGGAGGCCTGGCGTGCTGCGATTCATGGGGTCGCCAAGAGTCGGACACGACTTAGCGACTGAACTGAACTGATGCTTTAGCAACCAGAAAACAGTATGCTGAGAATGAATTTATTTTTTAAACAAGATATGGAAAACAAAAGGCCAAAACCCACATGAGTTTTAGGAAAAGGAATCTAACACTTCAAGCGGTGATATGCTCTCAGTGTGTACTTTGCTCTCTTACAAGATGATGATTTCCTTGAGAGAAGAAGCTTCAGAGGTAGTGAGTGCTAATCCTTATAATGCAGTCTTGGAAAACTTTGAAAGAAGACAAAAGAATATCCTCCAGTTCCCATTGTAGCCAGTGTGTTTGAGGCAACCTTTAATTTGTGAATTGGAAACGCAAAATGCTATGTATATGTATAGTGTGTCCAGATAAGTAAATCTAAGCTGAGAAAGATGAAAGGAATCACTTTCTGTACAGAAAGTGTGAATTGGAATAGAATTGCTAGTATCTTTTGTTGCAGGGCCTTGCTGACAAGCCCCCAGGGCCCACTTTTGTCATTGTCTCTTCTGGGATTCTGCCGGCTTTCTTTCCTCTTCACAGTTGCCATCTCTTGCTTTTCCCACCTGAGTTCTTTGGGTCTGGCTTTGTAGCCAGCCTCTGAAGACAGTCTTCCAAGATTGCATGCCTTTTATTGCTGCTCTTCAGGACAAATACTCAACTTATTTTAGGGGCTTTTACTTTTTAACATCAAAAGGGAACTGGTAAATTGGGGAATATCAGATTCCTGATGTTACACATTGATAAAAATTAAACAGAACTGGACATGGAACAACAGACTGGTTCCAAATAGGAAAAGGAATACGTCAAAGCTGTATATTGTCACCCTGCTTATTTAATTTATATGCAGAGTACATCATGAGAAACGCTGGGCTGGAGGAAGCACAAGCTGAAATTAAGATTGCTAGGAGAAATATCAATAACCTCAGATATGCAGATGACACCACCTTGATGGCAGAAAGTGAAGAAGAATTAAAGAGCCTCTTGATGAACGTGCAAGAGGAGAGTGAAAAAGTTGGCTTAAAGCTCAACATGCAGAAAACGAAGATCATGGCATCTGGTCCCATCACTTCATGGGAAATAGATGGGGAAACAGTATCAGACTTTATTTTGGGGGGCTCCAGAATCACTGCAGATGGTGATTTTAGCCATGAAATGAAAAGACACTTACTCCTTGGAAGAAAATTTATGACCAACCTAGATACTATATTAAAAACCAGAGATATTACTTTGCCAACGAAGGTCTGTCTGTTCAAGGCTATGGTTTTTCCTGTGGTCATGTATGGATGTGAGAGTTGGGCTGTGAAGAAAGCTGAGCGCTGAAGAATTGATGCTTTTGAACTGTGGTGTTGGAGAAGACTCTTCAGAGTCCATTGGACTGCAAGGAGATCCAACCAGTCCATCCTAAAGGAGGTCAGTCCTGGGTGTTCATTGGAAAGACTGATGTTGAAGCTGAAACTCCAATACTTTGGCTACCTCATGCGAAGAATTGACTCTGGAAAAGACCCTGATTCTGGGAGGGATTGGGGTCAGGAGGAGAAGGGGATGACAGAGGATGAGGTGGCTGGATGGCATCACCAACTCAATGGATATGAGTTTGGGTAAACTCTTGGAGTTGGTGATGGACAGGGAGCCCTGGCTTGCTGTGATTTACGGGGTCGCAAAGAGTCGGACATGACTGAGCGACTGAACTGTTTATCATCAAAAGAGAACTGGTAAATTGGGGAATATCAGATTTCTGATGTTACACATTGATAAAAATTAAAATGTAGGGTTAAATATCTAGTCCTTTTTGTTTTCTGATGAAATAGTCATCAGGTCACTTAATTGGAAATTAGTTTTCCACTTATATTGCTCTGTAAAGAAGTGAATGTCTTCGCTCAGGGTTAGGGCATGAAAAACTGTTGCCAGACCCCTCACCTTTTACTGGTCCTTGATGCCTGAGACTGTTCCCTCCAGTTAATCCACCAATTCCCTTTATTCAACTGAGATTCTGCAGATTGCTATAATAAAAGATATAATATCAAAAAGAATGGAAAAAATCTTTTAACCTTTATGTGATCAGTTGCTGTATTTGGTCAGTATTTCCTAGTTTCCTCAATCTTCTGTGTCCTCTCTGAAACATACAGCTTCTTCGAGGATGGTTCTCTTAGGAAAAAGGACTGTTGCTATGCATACTCACGTGATCCTGATTAGAAGCATTCATTTCATTATGTTATTGAAAAGCAACTTAGAATATATATCAAAAGTTCTCATGATGTACTCTGCATAGAAGTTAAATAAGCAGGGTGACAACATACAGCCTTGACATACTCCTTTTCCTATTTGGAACCAGTCTGTTGTTCCATGTCCAGTTCTAACTGTTGCTTCCTGACCTGCATACAGATTTCTCAAGAGGCAGGTCAGGTGGTCTGGTATTCCCATCTCTTTCAGAATTTCCCACAGTTTATTGTGGTCGACATGGTCAAAGGCTTTGGCATCGTCAATAAAGCAGAAATAGATGTTTTTCTGGAACTCTCTTGCTTTTTCCATGATCCAGCGGATGTTGGCAATTAAGTAATGCTTAAAATTCTCCAAGCCAGGCTTCAGCAATACGTGGAAAGAGAACTTCCAGATGTTCAAGCTGGTTTTAGACAAGGCAGAAGAGCGAGAGATCAAATTGCCAACATCCGCTGGATCATGGAAAATGCAAGAGAGTTCCAGCAAAACATCTATTCTGCTTTATTGACTACGCTAAAGCCTTTGACTGTGTGGATCACAATCAACTGTGGAAAATTCTGAAAGGGATGGGAATACCAGACCACCTCACCTGCCGCTTGAGAAACCTGTATGCAGGTCAGGAGGAACTGGACATGGAACAACAGACTGGTTCCAAATAGGAAAAGGAGTACGTCAAGGCTGTATATTGTCACCCTGCTTATTTAACTTCTATGCAGAGTACATCATGAGAAACGCTGGGCTGGAAGAAGCACAAGCTGCAATCAAGATTGCTGGGAGAAATATCAATAACCTCAGATATGCAGATGACACCACCCTTATGGCATAACGTGAAGAAGAATTAAAGAGCCTCTTGATGAACGTGAAAGAGGAGAGTGAAAAAGTTGGCTTAAAGGTCACCATGTAGAAAACGAAGATCATGGCATCCAGTCCCATCACTTCATGGCAGAGAGATGGGGACACAGTGGAAACAGTGGCTGACTTTATTTTTGGGGGCTCCAGAATCACTACGGATAGTGATTGCTGCCATGAAATTAAAAGATGCTTACTCCTTGGAAGGAAAGTTATGACCAACTTACACAGCATATTAAAAAGCAGAGACATTACTTTGCTAACAAAGGTCTGTCTAGTGAAGGCTATGGTTTTTCCAGTGGTCATGTATAGATGTGAGAGTTGGCCTATAAAGAAAGCTGGGCGCTGAAGAATTGATGCTTTTGAACTGTGGTGTTGGAGAAGGTTCTTGAGAGTCCCTTGGACTGCAAGGAGTTGCAACCAGTCCATTCTAAAGGAGATCAGTCCTAGGTGTTCATTGGACGGACTGATGTTGAAGTTGAAACTCCAATACTTTGGCCACCTGATGCGAAGAGCTGACTCATTGGAAAAGACCCTGGTGCTGGGACAGATTGAGGGCAGGAGGAGAAGGGGACGGCAAAGGATGAGATGGTTGGATGACATTATTGACTCGATCGATATGGATTTGGGTAGACTCTGGGAGTTGGTGATGGGCAGCGAGGCCTGGAGTGCTGCAGTTCATGGGATCACAAAGAGTTGGACATGACTGAGCTACTGAACTGAACTGATATGCTTCTTAATTTATAGTTTCTCCTTCCCTTTCCCATCTTCCTTTTTTCTCGTAACACACTTGCCCTGCAGATTGTCTCAGACTTTATTTTGCTGTTTGCATCCCTGTGATGCTTTTGACCATGTTCCTCTGTCTGTTTTTGTTTTGAAAGAATAGTTCCAAGGCCCTGTAATATCTGCTTGTTACTCTGTATAATTTTAGCAGCCGTCGATCTTTCCCTAGGTCAAGAATTTTATTAGGCGTTTGTAAAGTGGTGATATTCTGTCCTTCTTCGTTTCTGAGCTAGAATACTTTATCAACAGAAACTTCCTCATTTTGATTATTGGACAGTTGAGTTACTCTTGTGTTCAGTTTATATAAAAAAGACAGTAAATATGCAACTGTTCTCCTTTGTTAGTTTTTAGGATAATAAATTGATTCATAAGAATCTTTCAAAAGTGACTAATGAGATCTTTCTCCTTTCAGATATCATCATTCTCCTTTCAAGTATCATTATGAAGTCATGGATTTTTATCATATTTTATGTGTTTCAGTCCATTTGCAGTTATTATTTTGTTGTGGCTCAGTCTGTTCTACTTTTGGCAGTGAGCACCTCTTCAAGATAGCTCCTAAGTGTTTTTGATACTATCCTAGTGGTTTCTGACTGCTTCCTTGCTTTCTGGTATGATCCAACCTCATTTGGTAAAATTCTGCCTCAGAAGTTGAATTATCAGTTTCTTTTGTGAGCGCTGGTTCCTTTTAGTTGGAAGGAATTTTCACGGATTTTTACAGACTGCTCTCTGGGTGCTATGCTTATTGATACTAGGTTAGTAATTGATAGGTCTCTTCAAAGATGGAGCTAGGAAATACTTTTTTTAAAAAAAGAAAGTTCAGCATGAGTTTATACTGATAACTTGTAATGAAATATTATTGGAGAGTTTTTATTTAAAATTTTAGAATTTTTGTTTCTTCTCATACCGGAACCTTATGATATACAGACATTACATAATTTCAGAGTAGTATCAGTATCATTACTGAAAGCACTGTAAGGTTTCTTTGTATTTCTTATGTCCTTAGGATGCATTTCACCAAGGATGTGCAGTCAGATTGCTGTGTTTTAGAGTTAAGCACTCCTCTGTTTGGTTTAACTCAATACACAGTGTAGGTTTGTTTTTCATTTTGATTTTGAGGAACGACTTAAAAATATTTTTTTGTTTAAATTTATTTTATAATCATGTTTAACAACTTGATATATATGACAAGGTACATTGAGAGGAGTCTAGTTTCTGGACTGTGTTTGTGCTTAGTCCCTCATTTGTGTCTGACTCTTTGAGACCCAATGGACTGTAGCCTGTTAGGCTCCTGTGTCCCTGGGGATTCTGCAGGCAAGAATACTGGAGTGGGTAGTCATGCCCTCCTTCAGGGGATCTTCCCAACCCAGGGATTGAACTCAGGTCTCCCGAATTTCAGGCAAATTATTTACCATCTGAGCCACCAGGGAAGGCCATGAATACTGGAGTGGATAGCCTATCCTTTCTCCAAGGGATCTTCCCTACCCAGGAATTGAATCAGAGTCTGCAGCTGGATTCTTTACCAACTGAATCCTAACTTTATTCTTTCCTTCCCTTGGGGGTAGTTGTTTTTTTAAAGCTTTTTGTTTATCCTTCCATTAAAAGTTATAGTAATTGTAGAAAATGTCTATATAATATCTGTGTATAGCTATATATTCTTCCACTCTCTTTTGGTATAGTGTCATACTGTTTGTTTTCTCTACCTTGTTTTTTTTTTTTTTTTTTTTTTTACTTAACAATATATCCTGGCTATTTCATAGTAGCACTTATAGATAATATTCCTCAGAATTTTTTTTTAATTGTGGCAAAATATACATGTTGCACTAGTGGTAAAGAAACTGCCTGCCAATGCAGGAGATGTGGGTTCGAGCCTAGGGTCGGGGAGATCCCCTCGAGGGAGGGCATGGCTTCCCAATCCAGTATTCTTGCCTGGAGAATCCAGTGGACAGTGGAGTGTGACAGGCTACAATCCATAGTGTTGCAAAGAGTTCGACATGACTGAAGTGACTTAGCATGCATGTACACAAAATATATATAACATAAAACTTACCATTTGAATCTTTTCTTGTTTGTTTTTTGGCATGCCATGCAGTTTGTGGGATCTTAATTCCTCAACCAGGGATTCAACCCAGTCCCCAGCAGTGACAGTTCAGAGTCCTAACCATGAAACCACCAAGGAATTCCCCCATTCCAGTCATTTTTAAGTGTGCAGTTCAGTGGCATTAAGTACAGTCACCCTGGTATGTCATTACCACTATCCTTTACTTTTTCAGCTTCTGAAACTGAAACACTACCTACTAAACACTAATTCCCTGTTCTCCCCTCCCCTCAACCTTTGGCAAACACCATTCTACTTTTTTTCTTTCTCTCTGAATTTGACTACTCCAGTACCTCATTTAAGTGAAATCATAAAATATTTGTCCTTTTGTGATCGGCTTATTTCACTTTGTACAATGTCTTCAAGATTCATGCATGTCGTAACAAGTGTCAGGATTTCCTTCCTTTTTAAGACTGAATATTTTGTTGCATATTTATGCCCAACGTTTAGTTTAATCATTCATGCATCAGACGCTTGAGTTCCTTCCACTTTTTGGCTATTATGAATATAGCTGCTGTGAATACAGATGTATAAATATTTGTTCCAGACATTGCTTTAAATTTTTTTTGGTTATTCTCAGAAGTGAAATTTTAGGATAGCATGATAATTCTGTTTAATTTTTTGAGGACCCTCCGAACTGTTTTGTATAGCAGCTGCTCCATTCTACATTTTTGCTAGCGATGCACAAGGGTTCCAGTATCTCTGTATCCTCACCAACACTAGTTATTTTCTGGGTTTTTGTTTTGGAATAATAGCCATTGTATTGGGTACGAACTTGTCCTCATTTTTTAGTTCAGGTCCTACTGCAGGACACTTGCTTTTGAAAGCAGAACTTGCTATTGAGGTCCTTATTCATCTTTGTAGGGCCAGCAGGTAACATAGTACCTAACACATCAGATCAGATGAGGTCAGATCAGTCGCTCAGTCGCGTGCGACTCTTTGCGACCCCATGAACCACAGCACACCAGGCCTCCCTGTCCATCACCAACTCCGGGAGTTCACTCAGACTCATGTCCATCGAATCAGTGATGCCATCCAGCCATCTCATCCTCTGTCATCCCCTTCTCCTCCTGCCCCCAATCCCTCCCAGCATCAGTCTTTTCCAATGAGTCAACTCTTCGCATGAGGTGGCCAAAGTACTGGAGTTTCAGCTTTAGCATCATTCCTTCCAAAGAAATCCCAGGGCTGATCTTTAGGCAGGCAGGGTAGGGAGTTCTGAGATATCATGGAAACAAGCCACAAATATGTTCCCTCAGATATCCACACGTTCTTTCCTCTTAAATGGCAAAATGTGCATTGACTCCTATACTTGCAACAAAGTAAATGATTTTTGGAATTAAAAAAAAAAAAAAAAAACTCTTTCTGTGTTAAAAAAAAAAAAAAATGAAATCCCAGGGCTGATCTCCTTTAGAATGGACTGGTTGGATCTCCTTGTAGTCCAAGGGACTCTGAAGAATCTTCTCCAACACCACAGTTCAAAAGCATCAATTCTTCAGCGCTCAGCTTTCTTCACAGTCCAACTCTCACATCCATACATGACCACAGGAAAAACCATAGCCTTGACTGGACGAACATTTGTTGGTAAAGTAATGTCTCTGCTTTTGAATATGCTATCTAGGTTGGTCATAACTTTCCTTCCAAGGAGTAAGTGTCTTTTAATTTCATGGCTGCAGTCATCATCTGCAGTGATTTTGGAGCCCAGAAAAATAAAGTCTGACACTGTTTCCCCATCTATTTCCCATGAAGTGTTGGGACCCGATGCCATGATCTTCGTTTTCTGAATGTTGAGCTTTAAGCCAACTTTTTCACTCTCCTCTTTCACTCTCATCAAGAGGCTTTTTAGTTCCTCTACACTTTCTGCCATAAGGGTGGTGTCATCTGCATATCTGAGGTTATTGATATTTCTCCCGGCAATCTTGATTCCAGCTTGTGTGTCTTCCAGGCCAGCGTTTCTCATGATGTACTCTGCATAGAAGTTAAATAAACCGGGTGACAATAAACACCCTTGACGAACTCCTTTCCTATTTGGAACCAGTCATAGGTAACTGCTAAATAAATGTTTGAGTGAGTTAATGAACTTCATAAACTGTGAATTCCAGAAGAGGTGGTTAGTCGTGTAGAGGTTGTAGAGCTGTACCCAAGCACATGATCTCCTGGAATTGTAAGTAGCTGTGAGTTTGTTGGGGTTAGTAATGGTAGTCCTGACAGGAGTACCAGAGATACCACTTTTCTGTGAACACCAGTGTTTTACTTGGCCCTTTTTTTTTTTTTTTTTGGAGCAGGGAAAGGTCAAAGTGACTTGAAGCTTTCGACAGTATGTGTTTACACTTGTAAGTAGTATAGTAAAGTAAAGGACTAAAACAAACCCGCTTTCTTATCTCTAGACCTCTCATTCTCTTTCTGCCTAAAGAATCATCTCATCTCCATCTTTGCCTGTCAAATTCTAATGGTTATACTTGATGGATCCCTCCAGGCTTCTCTGTCAGTGGGATTTCCCAGGCAAGAATACTGGAGTGGCTTTGCCATTTCCTCCTCCAGGGAATCTCCCTGAGCCAGGGATTGAACCAGAGTCTCCTGCTTGGCAGGTGGATTCTTTACTACTGAGCCACCAGGGAAGCCAAATCTGATACATTAATTAATAGGAAAAAAATAGGAAGAGATAGTAAAATACTATATATGGTATCATCCTGTTTTTGTTGAAGAAAAGAAGTGTATTTATGTTCATGTAGTGTAAGTGATCTGGAAAGATTTTTGTCAAGACCAACAGTGATTGTTCTTGAATTAGCACAGTTTATTGTGTTTTCTGTGTTTTTCATTTAATGTTTGTGTTTTCTGGTTTTTTTTTTTTGTAAGAAACACATTGTATTTTTAAAATAGTAAAATTAGTACAGAAACTTTATTTTTAAAAATCCCAGCTGTCCTTTTTTGTCTAGCTCCCAGTTGCAGTGTCTAAGACTTCGTAACTTTTATTAAATATGTTTTTATCTGAATGACTGAAACTTAAGGAAGAACTTGGTAAATGCCATAAATAGGCATATAGTGCTGAGAGGATTCAAAGAGAAAGAAAAGGATCATGTGTGGAAAGGATCAGTTGCAGATGATGTTTGAATTGACCTTGAAAGACAGAGTTTTCTGTTGTTTTGTTTTTAAGAGGATACTATAATTTAATACCTCTTTGTACCCGTGATTAACATTTTGTGGATAGGCATTTGAGGAAATGAAATTTCTTTGATTGTATTTATTCTTTAAACTCATGGCTTATATTTTTAGGATACGTGCATTATCCAGCAGACTGACTTATTATCTTCTATTTGGGTTAGTATTATTACGGTGGTTTTCCCTAAGCAAACAACAGCCTGGTGAAGTGGATTGAAGAGCCTATTGTGTGATAGGGAAAGCAGCCAGGAATTAGGAAACTTCTGAATCGAAAAGTGTGGAAAATACACAAGTAGTGGAGAATTAATTGCATTTAGTGATTTCTGACTTGAAGAAAAAATAAGCTTTTAAAATTTTAATTGATTATCTTGCATTTTAGATCACTTTAAAAGAATGCCTTAAAATGCTTATTGTAAAGTATTAATTGTGATGAATTTGGTTTGTAAAGTTTTATCTTTTGAGTCAGACTATAATTCACAACCATTCATGATACTTGAAATGTTAAAAGTACTTCCTGAAGAAAAGTCAGATTTTATGGGCTGCTCCAGGAGCTCCCCTTTGACTTAAGATAAATATACTCCTGTGATAAAGTCATATTTCTGCAAACTAGCTCACTGAACTAATATTGGAAAGTATTTAATATGCTGTCATAAGACATTAACAAAATAAATTTGTAAAAGAAAAGCAAATCTATGGGACTAAAGGTATTTTACAAACATAGAATTTTTTATATATTCTATATAAAGTAATTCTTAAAGTTTTAGACCTTTTCTCTTTAGAATTTTATTCTTACAAAAATGTTTTCAAAGGTCTTATTTTATGTCACTTAAAATTATTCTAAAAAATTGTTTAAAATAATTTCTTACTCTAATTTGGATCTAAAATAGAATGAATACCATTTTTGAATTTTCAAGGCCGTTCCACATTTGGTTTCACTTTTAGTAAATTTAGTCATAATATTCCCAAACCCTGTAGGATACAGTTTCTGTGGTTCTCAGACCCTTTGTAGGGTGACAGAGATTGGAATTCTGAATCTCACGAGTCAAATTTTGGCCTTTGACTCTGTTCCCCTTTCACACTCCTTGCTAAGCTTGGGCTGTTGCTATGCTTGAAGGCTTGTCAGCTAGCAGGTTCCTATGGTAACAGGAATGGAAATTTCAAAGAAGAAAGAGAATAGGAGCACAAAGGCTTGGTTGATTTGACTTTGAACAAAAAATAGAAGGTTCCCTGTCTTGCACCTTTGTTGAAGAAACCAGAAACTTAATATTAGAAAGTTATTTTTGAGTTTGTAAACTTCATATACCCTGGTCTTAATTTAGTGAATAAAAGTGCTGCTGCTTAGGGGAGTACTCAGTAAGAATCTTCTAAAAACTTTATCAGCTGAAGATTCTTTTTTCCTCCTTTATAGAGCTTTGAGAGTCTGTGTTCCTTATATATATTCTCAACTTGGCAGTATGCTGGCTAACATTTAATTTTTACTTTGATGAAGTTAAAAATTGTGAAGAGTTCTAATCAGGGCAGTTTGCTTATTTGAAAAATATTAATGTTTTTTGTTTTGACATAATTGTATTGAGGTATGATTTGTATACAGTTAACTGTACCCATTGAACAGTGTTCAGCTTGAGTTTTGACAGAAGTATATATCTGTGAAACCATCATCACTATCAAGATATCATACATTTCCATCACCTCAAAAGCTTCCTAGGGATCTTCCCTGTGGCTCAGACACTAAAGAATCTGCCTGCAATGCAGGAGACCCAGGTTCGATTCCTGGATTGGGAAGATCCTCTGGAGAAGGGAATGGCAATCCACTCCACTATTGTTGCGTGGAGAATCCCATGGACAGAGGAGCCTGGTGAGCCGCAGTCCGTGGGGTCGCACAGAGTCCAACACTACTGAGCGACTAACACTGCTGCTGCCGCTAGGTCGCTTGAGTCATGTCCGACTCTGTGCGACCCCATCGACGGCAGCCCACCAGGCTTCCCCGTCCCTGGGATTCTCCAGGCAACTGACACTACTACGCTGCAAAAACTTCCTGTGACCATTGTAGTCCACCCCTCTGAGTTGACTCCCTGCAGAAACAGCCACTGATTGGCTTTCTGTCACTGTGGATTAGTGTGTTCATTTTCTAGAGTTTTATATGAATGTACTTTTTTATGTCTGGTTTCTTTCACCCAGAATTGGGATTTAGATTTTAATGCATGTTTTATTTTGCTTCTTAAAAACACCATTCCAGTTGACAATTGACTTTTTCACTTAGTAGTTGATTGAGCACAGGGAATTGAGCAGGGTTCCTGGTGCCCATCAAATAGGCCTTCTGCAGGTTTATTAATTTGTAACTCTTTCCTAATCTGTTTTTAAGCTGTCATTTACTAGGAGCTGTATCCTATTTTATATATTCTTATTTGTATATGTTGTTGTTGTTCGGTTGCTAAGTTGTGTCTGACTCTTTGCAACCCCATGGACCGCAGCATGCCAGGCTTCCCTGTTCTTCACCATCTCCCGGAATTTGCTCAAACTCATCTCCATTGAGTCTGTGATGCCATCCAGTCATCTCATCCTCTGTCATCTCCTTGTCCTCCTGCCCTCAGTCTTTCCCAGCATCAGGGTCTTTTCTAGTGAGTCGGCTCTTCACATCAGGTGGCCAAAGTATTGGAGCTTCAGCATCAGTCCTTGCAGTGAATATTCAGGGTTGATTCCCTTTAGGATTGACTGGACTGGTTTGATCTCCTTAATACTTCTATATATATTAACACCACTTTATAGAGGAAAAGCTGTAATTTAGAGAGGTTACAGAGAACAAACTGGTTAATAAGCTCAAGGGCTCTGGACAAGAATGCCAAGGTTGAACTCTTGGGACTGTCTTTGTAGCTCTGTGATCTTCGGCGAGCTACTTAGCTTTCTGTGTCTTCTTTTCTTCACATTTATTATCAAATGGTATGACTAATGATAGTACCTGCCTTATGGGATTGTTGAGAAGATTAAGTTAGGTGTGTGAAGCACTTACAGCACTGCCCAGCCTGTAGTGAGTGTCCGTCAATGCTAGCTGAGCCACAGCACAAGATACTTACAGCTAGTGAGTGACAGAAGCATACACTTAAAGTCTTATACTCAGTGCAAACAGCACAAAATGGTGATTCAAGTCAGTTTTATAATTCATGATGGGGCTCACAAATGCAGGTTTTACTAACATGGTAACATATCAATATCAGATTAGTTGGTATTGTATAGTTGAGGACTAAGCAAGTTTGAGACTTACTTAAGGCATACATATGCTTGTATGTATGATGTCTGTACATACATCAGCATGTGAATATAATGCATTTTTAAGCTTTGAATTTTTTTTTTTTTTTTTGGTGGCACTGGGTCTTTGTTGCTGTACACAGTCTTTCTCTAGTTGTGGTTTAAGAGCTTCTCCGTTGCAGGGGCTTCTCTTGTTTCAGGGTACAGGCTGGAAAGTGCATAGGCTTCAGTAGTCATGGAGCGTGGGCTTAATAGTTGCAACTTGCAGGCTCCAGAGCTCGGGCTCACTAGTTGTGGCCCACTGGCTCAGTTGCCCTGTGGCATGTGGGATCTTCCCAGACCAGGGATTGAACTGGTGTCCCTTGCATTACAAGGTGGATTCTTAACCACTGGACCACCAGGGAATCCCTAAACTTGAAAATAGTTATAGACTCACAGGGAGAAGGCAATGGCAACCCACTCCAGTACTCTTGCCTGGAAAATCCCATGGATGGAGGAGCCTGGTAGGCTGCAGGCCATGGGCTGGCCAAGAGTCAGACACGACTGAGCGACCTCACTTTCACTTTTCACTTTCATGCATTGGAGAAGGAAATGGCAACCCACTCCAGTGTTCTTGCCTGGAGAATCCCAGGGACAGGGGAGTCTGGTGAGCTGCCATCTATGGGGTCGCACAGGGTTGGATGCGACTGAAGCGACTTAGCAACAGCAGCAGCTCAGGAAATTAAAGGAGTGTAGAAATTCTATATACTGTAGCTAGTTTCACTGGGGGCAGGGGGCTGGGGAACTGTGCCTTGCTATCTTATGTAGCCATTAGTATCAAAACTGGGACCTTGGACTTCCCTAGTGGTCAAGTGGTTAAGCATCCTCCTGCCAGTTTGATACTAGGGGCACCAGTTTGATCCCTGATCCAGGAAGATCCCACATGCTTCGGGACAGCTGAGCCCAGGTACCACAACTACTGAAGCCTCTATTCCCTAGAGTCTGTGTTCTGCAACAAGAGAAGCCGCTGCAATGAGAAGCCCGCACACTGCAACCAGAGAGTAGCCCCCACTCACTGCAGCTAGAGAAAGCCTGCACTCAGCAGTGAAGACCCAGCACAGCCAAATAAATAAATAAAAAGTTTTAAAGGCACAGGTGATCTAAAAAAAAAAAAAAAGGAAAGTTATCATAGGTATACTCTTTAGCCCGTTATCATATTTCACCCGTTTTTACATGTACTCATTTTTGTGTCTGTATATGCACATGTCCATGTATTTTTATTGTCTTTGCATTTGTATCACATGTATAAGTTCATGGAGCCATCACTTTGGTTAAGATACTGTGGAAATTCCCTGGCAGTCCAGTGGTTAGGATTCTGTGCTTCCACTGCAGGGGGCACGAGTTCAGATCCCTGGTTGGGGAACTGAGATCCCACAAGTCCCCCAGCATGGCAAAAAGAAAACAAAACCCCCAAATGATACAGAACTGTTTTTATCACCACATCTTTCTTGTGCTTCCTTTCTCCCTACCACTCTTTCCTGTTCCCAGGCAACCACTAATTTGTTTTCTGTCCCTATAATTTTGTCAAGAATGTTATATAAATAGATTCATACAGTGTATAATCTTTTGAGATTGACTTTTTTCGTTTAGCATAATACCTTGAGACCCATCCAAGTTGCTTCATGAACCAGTAGTGACTGTTTTTAATTGCTGAGAAGTATTCCGTTACAGAGATGTTCTGCAGTTTGTTTAATCGTTCACTGAAGGATACTGAGTTGTTTCCAGCTTTTTGCTATTGCAAGTAAAGCTGCTCTGAACATTCATGTACAGGTTTCTGTGCAGACGTAAATTTTCCTTTCATGTAAATAAATGCCCAGGAGTGTGATTGCTGGGTTGCAGGATAAGCATGTATTTGAATTTTTAAGAAACTACTCAGCTATTTTCCATAGAAGTTCTACCATTTTACATTCTACCAGCAGTGTATGAGAGACGTATGTTCTCAGCATTCTTACCACCATTTGGTATTTTCACTATTTTTTATTCAGCTTTTCTCAGATGATGTGATATCTTACATGATTTCAATTTGCATTTCCCTTATGACTAATAATATTGAACATCTTCATGTGCCATTCATGTATCTTCTTTGATAAAATGTCCGTTCATGTCTATTGTTCATTTTCAGTTGAATTGCTTTTTACTTTTGAGCTTTGAGAGTTCTTTATAGATTCTAGATACAAATCCTTTGTTGGAAATATAGTTTGTAAATAGTTTATTCTAGTCTATAGCTTGCTTTTTCAGCCTTTTAACAAAGTCTAGGAGGCTAGAAGTCTTAAATTTTAACAAAGTCCAGTTTACCAAGTTTTTTTCCTTTTAGGGACTGCATTTTTGGTGTCGTTTCTAAGAATTCTTCAGTGGGTCTGCAAATTCTCTGAAGTTTTATAGCTTTATGTCTCACATGTAAATCTATGATCAATTTTGAGTTAATTTGTATCAAGTGAGTTTCATTTTTTTGCCTGTGAATATCCAATAGCTTAAGCACCATTTGTTGGGAAGGCTATCTATCCTTCCACCATTGAACTGCTTTTGCTTCTTCCTCAAAAATCAGTTATCTGTCCTTGTATAGATTTATATTTGGGTTCTCTATTCTGTCTTGTTGATCTTTGTGCCTATTTCACCACCAATACCACAGTGTCTTGATTTTTGGAGCACCAAAGAATTGATGCTTTTGAACTGTGCTGTTGGAGAAGATGCTTGAGAGCCCCTTGGACTGCAAGGAGATGCAACCAGTCCATTCTAAAGGAGATCAGTCCTGGGTGTTCTTTGGAAGGAATGATGCTAAAGCTGTAACTCCAATACTTTGGCCACCTCATGTGAAGAGTTGACTCATTTGAAAAGACTGATGCTGGGAGGGATTGGGGGACAGGAGGAGATGGGGGACCACAGAGGATGAGACGGTTGGATGGCATCAGCAACTCAATGGACATGAGTTTGAGTAAACTCTGGGAGTTGCTGATGGACAAGGATACCTGGCTTGCTGCAATCCACGGGGTCTCAAAGAGTTGGACACGACTGAGCAACTAAACTGAACTGAATATTAAGTAATCCGGACTTCATAGAATTGGTTTGGATTAGTTCTCTGCTGTTTTCTGGAAGAGATTGTGTAGAATTGGTATCCCTTTAAAATTGTTAGATTTTACCAATGAAAGCATCAGGCCTGAACATCTTTGTTCAGGAGATTTTAAACTACAAATTCAATTTGTTGAATTGTTACAGGACTGTTCATATTATCAGTTTCATCTTGGGTGAGTTTTGGCAGTCTGAGGAATTGGTCTACTTCATCTAAATTGTCTGGTTTATATGCATAGAGTTGTTTGTAATATTACTTAAGTATTTTTAACATTTTTATTGGAAAGTGAAAGTTAGTTTTGGTTGTGCTGGGTTTTCATTGCTGTGTGCAGTCTTTCCCTAGTTGCAGAGTGTGGGGGCTACTCTTTGTTTTAGGCTTTTCATTGTGGTGGCTTCTCTTGTTGCAGAGCCTGGGCTGCAGAGTGTGTGGGCTTCAGTAGTTGTGGCACATGGGCATGTCACTCTGAAGCTTGAGGGAATTTCCTGGACCAGGGATTGAACCCATGTCCCCTGCATTGGCAGGCAGATTCTTAACCACTGGGCCACTAGGGAAGTCCTTCCTTATTATATTTTTAATGTCAGTATGGTCTCTAGTGATACCCTCTTTTTCATTCTTGATATTGGTTAAGTTGTGTTTCTCTGTCATTTTAAATCATTTGTACTAGAACCTTATCAATTGCACTAAAGTTTTCAAAGAACCAGCTCTTGGGTTGTGTGATTTTTAAAAAAAATAAAATAAAATAAAATATTAAAAAAAAATTGATTTTCTGATTTCAGTGTCATTGACTTCTCTTCTTTGTTATTTCGTTTCCTTTGCTTGCTTTTGCTTTATTTTGCTCTTTATGGTTATTATGAGTAACACTGCTCTGTTATGAACATTCATATGCACATTTTTGCTTCAGTTCAGGTCAGTCGCTCAGGCGTGTCCAACTCTCTGCGACCCCATGGACTGTAGCATGCCAGGCCTCCCTGTCCATCACCAACTGCCAGAGCTTGCTCAAACTTCTGTCCATTTAGTCGGTGATGCCATCCAACCATCTCATCCTCTGTCGTCCCCTTCTCGTCCCGTCTTCAATCTTTCCCAGCATCAAGGTCTTTCCCAGTGAATCAGTTCTTCCCATCAGGTGGCCACAGTTTTGGAGTTTCAGCTTCAGCATCAGTCCTTCCAGTGAATATTCAGGACTGATTTCCTTTATGATAGAGTGGTTTGATCTCCTTGCCGTCCAAGGGACTCTCACGAGTCTTCTTCAACACCACAGTTCAAAAGCCTCAATTCTTTGGCACTCAGCTTTCTTTATAGTTCAATTCTCACATCCATACATGACTACTGGAAAAACTACAGCTTTGATGAGACGGACCTTTGTTGGTAAGTAATGTCTCTGCTTTTTAATATGCCGTCTAAGATGATCATAACTTTTCTTCCAAGGAGCAAGTGTCTTTTAATATCATGGATGCAGTCAGCATCTGCAGTGATTTTGGAGGCCCCCAAAATAGTCTGTCACTGTTTCCATTGTTTTCCTGTCTATTTGCCATGAAGTGATGGGACTGGATGCCGTGATCTTAGTTTTCTGAATGTTGAGTTGTAAGCCAACTTTTTCACTCTCCTCTTTCACTTTTCATCCAGAGGCTCTTTGGTCCTTCTTTGCTTTCTGCCGTAAGGGTCATGTCATCTGCACGTCTGAGGTTATTGATATTTCTCCCAGCAATCTTGATTCCGGCTTGTGTTTTGTCCAGTCTGGCATTTCACATGATGTACTCTGCATAGAAGTTAAATAAGCAGGATTATTTTTGCTTAGACATGATTTAAAATTATTTGGGGTATATTCCTAGGAGTGGAATTCTGGATCGCGTGGCAGTTTTATGTTTAACTGCTTGAATAGTCACCAGACTGTTCTCCATAGTGGTTGCCTCATTTTACATTCCTATCAGCAAATTTTTTTTGTACCTAGTCCAGCAATCTTACTCTCTTATGTAGTCGATAGTTCATTTATATATAATGCAATTGGTGATGTACTTGGGTTAATATCTGCCATCTTCTTATTCGATTTCAGTTTTTCCAAACTGTTTTTCTTTTTCTCTCTCCTGTCTTGACTTCTTTTGTATTATTGTATTTCTCTCTCTGATTACCTAGTTAGTTGTGCATTCTTTTATTGCTTACCCCAGAAATTATGATATGTACTCTTGACTTACAGTATTCTAATACAAATAATAACTTGGATCACTCTCCCATTAGTGTTCCTCTGACTCCTGTCTTTATCATTTTATTATTACACATAATTATTTTGTATTTTATATGTTTCTTCAGGCATTATTTTTTGTTTTTACAGAGAATATTCATTTCTGTTTTCCCACATCTTCCTATTTATTTAGGGGCTTCTAAGAGGCTCAAAGCATTTTATGAAAGAGTTACACATTTCAAAGTTTGTTGATATTTCTAGAAAGCCATTCACATGTAACATATTTATTAAGAATATGGGGTTTACAGTCCTATCTGTAACACTTTGAGTCTCAGTTTCCTCATGGAAATATAGGGAATAATATGTTAAATACAGTAATATCTACCTCATAGGTGGCTGTGAAGATTAAATGAGAAAATAAAGTTAAGCCTCTTACTAGAATGCCATACACAAAGAAAAATTTCATTATTCTGTTGTGGCAAGTACATAATTCCTGAGGTTTAAAAAAGAATTGTTCTTATATTCTGTATTAGAATCATCATTTTGTCTTTTAAACACTGATTTTCAAAAGAACATGTTTCGTTTCCTAAAGTTTCCCCCTTCATTTTTTTCTCTTTCATCCATCTAATCCAATGATCTATGTCCCAAGGAATTTTGATACTAGAACCTGTGTTTCAATAATAGAAATGTGTTACCGTAATAGAAGCAGCTTAGCCAAGACTGTCGAGTTCACCTTAGAGCCATTTGTAGAATTAAAAAAAAATTATTTGTGTAGAAAACAAACAACCCATTATTTCTATTTTCAGCCACAGAAGGCAGCCCATCTGTTGTTTATCTAATCTTGATTCAGAAACATACAAAAGTAGAACAATAACATCATATCTAACTTATAATTTTAGTTTCATTTTCTGATAACAGTGTTTCCCCTTCACCAGACAATAACAGAAGGACCTGACAGAGGAGCACAGAACTAGAGAAACACTGTTGATGTGTTTAAAAGACAAACTAGAGAAGCATTGTTTATGAAAGGACCATAAGGAAATGGGTATGTTTTGCTCTTCCAACATTAATGACAGCAAGTAATTCTCTATGAATATATAGTATATACTACTAATCTTTTTTTTTTTCTGCTACTAATCTTTCAAGTTGGTAAGTATCCTGCCTGTGACTTCCTAGCACCAAACTGATTTTTCCTCAACATTGTTCAGTGCCTGTCATAGAGGGAAAGAGGGAGAGTTACTGAAAAAATATTCAAAGTCTCTTATAGGAAAATATTTTGAAATATTATATTTTAGAAGTATAGACTATTAAATTTATTTTAAAAGTATTCATCCTATTATGTACAGGCTGTAAAATGCTATCAAGGGGCACTTTTGGATAAATACTTTAAAATATGTGAGTCATTTTGGCCTGTGTGAAACAGACTAAATAGCCTAAGCCATGAATTCCGTTTTAGTCTTAACTCAGATCAACTGGTGGTGGTGGTGGTGGTGGTGGTCATTCGTTAAGTCGTGTCCGACTCTTTGTGACCCATGAACTGCAACACGCCAGGCTTCCCTGTCCTTCACTGTCAAAGAGCCCTGTCTTTTTCACTATCCAAGAGCCCTGTCTTTTTGGGCTACTGTTGTAAATCCCGTAGACTAGCTGATAAACAACAGAAAGTTGTTTCTTGTAGTCCTGGAGGCTGGGGAGTCCCAAGATCATCAGCAGGTGCCACGTCTGGTGAGTCATGTTTCCTGGTTCCTAGACTGCCTGCTGCTTCTCCCTGTCCTCGCAGCACGGGAGCCCATTCCTTCCTGGCCTGACCCCTCCCAGAGTGCCTGCCTCCTAGGATCATCACCACGTGCGGGGTGAAGTTTGAGGGCCCATAAACTGTCAGCCCATTGCAGTCCCTAAGTATACTCTGCATTGTTTCAGTCTTTTGAAATAATTCGAGCTTTCCTAATAGCCCACTACATGTTCTTTTTGTTATATGTTCGTTGGGCTCTTGAAAATAATATGTATCAGAGGGAATGCAGTGTTCCGTGTGTATCAGTTACATCAGGTTTGTCACTCATGTAATTCAGCTTCCAGTAGCCACGTTGAGTAAAAGCAGAAGTAGGTGAAATTACCTGTAATATATTTTATTTTAACACACCCCAAATATTATCATTTCAGTGTGTAATCAACATGATAAAACCTAATGCAATAGTTCACGTTCTTTTTTTCATGCTAAGTCTTTAAAATCCAGCATGTGTTTCAGGCTTGCAGCGCATCTCATTGTAGAGCCAGCCACATTTCAGGTACTTCATGGTTGCAGGTGACTACGTACCAGGGAGCCCAGTTCCACGAGAGATGTGTCTTTAACGTCTCCCACTGGGATTATGAACTCGGCTGTTACTCCTTTTCTATTTCTGTCAGTTTTTATGTATTGATATTTTGAGGTTATGTTATTAGGTACATTCCAGTTTAGAATCCTCATCTTCTTGCTAGACTGAACTTGTATCAGTATGAGATGTTCTTTTTTATTGCTAGTAATGCTTCTTTCTTTAGACACTATTTGACAGTGATGTTGCCACATCAGTTTTCTGTCCGTGTTAGCTTGGGTATCTTTTACTTTCACCTGTCTAAAAGACCTTCCATCTTAACATGTACCTCTGAATAGTGTATAGTTTTCACTGGAATCAGTTTGAGTATTGGCTCTGTTTATAATGTTGATATTTCAGTGTGTAGACACCATGTTGCTGTGTGATTTCTGTTTGTCCCACCTAGTCTGTGTTTTTTGCTCTTGCCTTCTTTTAGAAGTATGAAGTGTTTCTCTAGTTCTGTGCTCCTCTGTCAGGTTGTTGGGGGTACATTTGCAGACACAGTGTGTGTTTTACTTTCAAGTCTAACTTAGTACTCTTACTGCCTCCCTGACACGACTGTTTCCTCCTTGTCACTGTCACACTTTAAACGGTTAGATATATTTTTGGCATTAACATCATTGTTTTGTAGAGTTAGTATTTACCCTCACAGTTACCTCATTGTTGGTCTTGTTTTTTATATTTCCATCAGAGACTACTTTTCTTTTTCCCAAAGCACTGCCTTAATATTTTTTTTTTAGTTCATGTGTGTGGGTGATGAGTTGTCTCATTTCCATTTGCCCTCAAAGTCTCTATTTTGCTTTCACTTTCGAAGAGAGTTTTTGTTGGATGTAGAATTCCAGGTTGGTGGTTATTTGTTTCTCAGCATTTTACAGATGCCAGTCCATTATCTTCTGACTTCCTTGTTCTTGGAAAGTCAGCTCTCAGTGTTGTTGTGCCGTTAAAAGCCACACCCTTTTTCCTCTGAGTGCTTGAACATTTGCTTCTTGCCTTAGGCACCTGCAGAGCTGCTGAAACCAATGTGTGGTTTTCATTTTTGACTCAATGGTCTGATTCTTGAACCAACTCTTACCACTGTCCCTGTCAGTCAGTTCAGTCGCTCCGTGTCTGACCCGTTGCAACCCCATGGGCTGCAGCACGCCAGGCTTCCCTGTCCATCACCAACTCCTGGAGCTTGCTCAAGCTCATGCCCATCGAATCGGTGATGCCATCCAACCAGCTCATCCTCTGCCGTCCCCTTCTCCTCCTGCCTTCAGTCTTCCCCATCATCAGGTTCTTTTCCAATGAGTCAGCTCTTTGCATCAGGTGGCCAAAGTATTGGAGCTTCAGCATCAGTCTTTCCAATGAATATTCAGGACTGATTTGCATTAGGATTGACTGACTGATTGGATCTCCTAGTAGTCCATGGGGCTCTCAAGAGTCTTCTCCAACTCCCCAGTTCAGAAGCATTGATTCTTTGGCATTCAGCCTTCTTCATGGGCCAACTCTCACATCCATGCATGACTACTGGAAAAACCATAGCTTTGACTAAATGAACCTTTGTTGGCAGAGTAATGTCTCTGCTTTTTAATATGCTGTTTAGATTTGTCATAGGTTTCCTTCCGAGGAGCAAGCATCTTTTAATTTCACCATCTGCAGGAATTTCGGAGCCCAAGAAAATAAAGTGTGTCACTGTTTCCACTGTTTCCCCATTTATTTGCCATGAAGTGATGGGGCTGGATGCTATGATCTTCATTTTTTGAATGTTGAGTTTTATGCCAGCTTTTTCACTCTCCCCTTTCACTTTCACTAAGAGGCTCTTTAGTTTCAGCCCCTGGAGGCATTTCTTTTTTTTTTTTTTTTTTTTAATTTTATTTTATTTTTAAACTTTACATAATTGTATTAGTTTTGCCAAATATCAAAATGAATCCACCACAGGTATACATGTGTTCCCCATCCTGAACCCTCCTCCCTCCTCCCTCCCCATACCATCCCTCTGGGTCGTCCCAGTGCACTAGCCCCAAGCATCCAGTATCGTGCATCGAACCTGAACTGGCAACTCGTTTCTTACATGATATTTTACATGTTACAATGTCATTCTCCCAAATCTTCCCACCCTCTCCCTCTCCCACAGAGTCCATAAGACTGTTCTATACATCAGTGTCTCTTTTGCTGTCTCGTACACAGGGTTATTGTTACCATCTTTCTAAATTCCATATATATGCGTTAGAATACTGTATTTATGTTTTTCCTTCTGGCTTACTTCACTCTGTATAATAGGCTCCAGTTTCATCCACCTCATTAGAACTGATTCAAATGTATTCTTTTTAATGGCTGAGTAATACTCCATTGTGTATATGTACCACAGCTTTCTTATCCATTCATCTGCTGATGGACATCTAGGTTGCTTCCATGTCTTGGCTATTATAAACAGTGCTGCGATGAACATTGGGGTACACGTGTCTCTTTCCCTTCTGGTTTCCTCAGTGTGTATGCCCAGCAGTGGGGTTGCTGGATCATAAGGCAGTTCTATTTCCAGTTTTTTAAGGAATCTCCACACTGTTCTCCATAGTGGCTGTACTAGTTTGCATTCCCACCAACAGTGTAAGAGGGTTCCCTTTTCTCCACACCCTCTCCAGCATTTATTATTTGTAGACTTTTGGATCGCAGCCATTCTGACTGGTGTGAAATGGTACCTCATAGTGGTTTTGATTTGCATTTCTCTGATAATGAGTGATGTTGAGCATCTTTTCATGTGTTTGTTAGCCATCTGTATGTCTTTTTTGGAGAAATGTCTATTTAGTTCTTTGGCCCATTTTTTGATTGGGTCGTTTATTTTTCTGGAGTTGAGCTGTAGGAGTTGCTTGTATATTTTTGAGATTAGTTGTTTGTCGGTTGCTTCATTTGCTATTATTTTCTCCCATTCTGAAGGCTGTCTTTTCACCTTGCTAATAGTTTCCTTTGATGTGAAGAAGCTTTTAAGGTTAATTAGGTCCCATTTGTTTATTTTTGCTTTTATTTCCAATATTCTGGGAGGTGGGTCATAGAGGATCCTGCTGTGATGTATGTCGGAGAGTGTTTTGCCAATGTTCTCCTCTAGGAGTTTTATAGTTTCTGGTCTTACGTTTAGATCTTTAATCCATTTTGAGTTTATTTTTGTGTATGGTGTTAGAAAGTGGTCCAGTTTCATTCTTTTACAAGTGGTTGACCAGATTTCCCAGCACCACTTGTTAAAGAGATTGTCTTTAATCCATTGTATATTCTTGCCTCCTTTGTCGAAGATAAGGTGTCCATATGTGCGTGGATTTATCTCTGGGCTTTCTATTTTATTCCATTGATCAATATTTCTGTCTTTGTGCCAGTACCATACTGTCTTAATAACCGTGGCTTTGTAGTAGAGCCTGAAGTCAGGTAGGTTGATTCCTCCAGTTCCATTCTTCTTTCTCAAGATCACTTTGGCTATTCGAGGTTTTTTGTATTTCCATACAAATTGTGAAATTATTTGTTCTAGCTCTGTGAAGAATACTGTTGGTAGCTTGATAGGGATTGCGTTGAATCTATAAATTGCTTTGGGTAGTATACTCATTTTCACTATATTGATTCTTCCAATCCATGAACATGGTATATTTCTCCATCTATTAGTGTCCTCTTTGATTTCTTTCACCAGTGTTTTATAGTTTTCTATATATAGGTCTTTAGTTTCTTTAGGTAGATATATTCCTAAGTATTTTATTCTTTCTGTTGCAATGGTGAATGGAATTGTTTCCTTAATTTCTCTTTCTGTTTTCTCATTATTAGTGTATAGGAATGCAAGGGATTTCTGTGTGTTGATTTTATATCCTGCAACTTTACTGTAGTCATTGATTATTTCTAGTAATTTTCTGGTGGACTCTTTAGGGTTTTCTATGTAGAGGATCATGTCATCTGCAAATAGTGAGAGTTTTACTTCTTCTTTTCCAATTTGGATTCCTTTTATTTCTTTTTCTGCTCTGATTGCTGTGGCCAAAACTTCCAAAACTATGTTGAATAGTAATGGTGAAAGTGGGCACCCTTGTCTTGTTCCTGACTTTAGAGGAAATGCTTTCAATTTTTCACCATTGAGGATAATGTTTGCAGTGGGTTTGTCATATATAGCTTTTATTATGTTGAGGTATGTTCCTTCTATTCCTGCTTTCTGGAGAGTTTTTATCATAAATGGATGTTGAATTTTGTCAAAGGCTTTCTCTGCATCTATTGAGATAATCATATGGTTTTTATTTTTCAATTTGTTAATGTGGTGTATTACATTGATTGATTTGCGGATATTGAAGAATCCTTGCATCCCTGGGATAAAGCCCACTTGATCATGGTGTATGATCTTTTTAATGTGTTGTTGGATTCTGATTGCTAGAATTTTGTTAAGGATTTTTGCATCTATGTTCATCAGTGATATTGGCCTGTAGTTTTCTTTTTTTGTGGGATCTTTGTCAGGTTTTGGTATTAGGGTGATGGTGGCCTCATAGAATGAGTTTGGAAGTTTACCTTCCTCTGCAATTTTCTGGAAGAGTTTGAGCAGGATAGGTGTTAGCTCTTCTCTAAATTTTTGGTAGAATTCAGCTGTGAAGCCGTCTGGACCGGGGCTTTTGTTTGCTGGAAGATTTTTGATTACAGTTTCAATTTCCATGCTTGTGATGGGTCTGTTAAGATTTTCTATTTCTTCCTGGTCCAGTTTTGGAAAGTTGTACTTTTCTAAGAATTTGTCCATTTCTTCCACATTGTCCATTTTATTGGCATATAATTGTTGATAGTAGTCTCTTATGATCCTTTGTATTTCTGTGTTGTCTGTTGTGATCTCTCCATTTTCGTTTCTAATTTTGTTGATTTGATTTTTCTCCCTTTGTTTCTTGATGAGTCTGGCTAATGGTTTGTCAATTTTATTTATCCTTTCAAAGAACCAGCTTTTGGTTTTGTTGATTTTTGCTATGGTCTCTTTTGTTTCTTTTGCATTTATTTCTGCTCTAATTTTTAAGATTTCTTTCCTTCTACTAACCCTGGGGTTCTTCATTTCTTCCTTTTCTAGTTGCTTTAGGTGTAGAGTTAGGTTATTTATTTGACTTTTTTCTTGTTTCTTGAGGTGTGCCTGTATTGCTATGAACTTTCCCCTTAGAACTGCTTTTACCGTGTCCCACAGGTTTTGGGTTGTTGTGTTTTCATTTTCATTCGTTTCTATGCAAATTTTGATTTCTTTTTTGATTTCTTCTGTGATTTGTTGGTTATTCAGCAGCGTGTTGTTCAGCCTCCATATGTTGGACTTTTTAATAGTTTTTCTCCTGTAATTGAGATCTAATCTTACTGCATTGTGGTCAGAAAAAATGCTTGGAATGATTTCTATCTTTTTGAATTTACCAAGGCTAGCTTTATGGCCCAGGATGTGATCTATCCTGGAGAAGGTTTCATGTGCGCTTGAGAAAAAGGTGAAATTCATTGTTTTGGGATGAAATGACCTATAGATATCAATTAGGTCTAACTGGTCTATTGTATCGTTTAAAGTTTGTGTTTCCTTGTTAATTTTCTGTTTAGTTGATCTATCCATAGGTGTAAGTGGGGTATTAAAGTCTCCCACTATTATTGTGTTATTGTTAATTTCTCCTTTCATACTTGTTAGCATTTGTCTTACGTACTGTGGTGCTCCCGTGTTGGGTGCATATATATTTATAATTGTTATATCTTCTTCTTGGATTGATCCTTTGATCATTATGTAGTGACCTTCTTTGTCTCTTTTCACAGCCTTTGTTTTAAAGTCTATTTTATCTGATATGAGTATTGCTACTCCTGCTTTCTTTTGGTCCCTATTTGCATGGAAAATCTTTTTCCAGCCCTTCACTTTCAGTCTGTATGTGTCCCCTGTTTTGAGGTGGGTCTCTTGTAGACAACATATGTAGGGGTCTTGTTTTCGTATCCATTCAGCCAGTCTTTGTCTTTTGGTTGGGGCATTCAACCCATTTACGTTTAAGGTAATTACTGATAAGTATGTTCCCGTTGCCATTTACTTTATTGTTTTGGGTTCGAGTTTATACACCGTTTTTGTGTTTCCTGTCTAGAGAATATCCTTTAGTATTTGTTGGAGAGCTGGTTTGGTGGTGCAGAATTCTCTCAGCTTTTGCTTGTCTGAAAAGCTTTTGATTTCTCCTTCATACTTGAATGAGATCCTTGCTGGGTACAATAATCTGGGCTGTAGGTTATTTTCTTTCATCATTTTAAGTATGTCTTGCCATTCCCTCCTGGCTTGAAGAGTTTCTATTGAAAGATCAGCTGTTATCCTTATGGGAATTCCCTTGTGTGTTATTTGTTGTTTTTCCCTTGCTGCTTTTAATATTTGTTCTTTGTGTTTGATCTTTGTTAATTTGATTAATATGTGTCTTGGGGTGTTTCTCCTTGGGTTTATCCTGTTTGGTACTCTCTGGGTTTCTTGGACTTGGGTGATTATTTCCTTCCCCATTTTAGGGAAGTTTTCCACTATTATCTCCTCAAGTATTTTCTCATGGTCTTTCTTTTTGTCTTCTTCTTCTGGAACCCCTATGATTCGAATGTTGTAGCGTTTAATATTGTCCTGGAGGTCTCTGAGATTGTCCTCATTTCTTTTAATTCGTTTTTCTTTTATCCTCTCTGATTCATTTATTTCTACCATTCTATCTTCTAATTCACTAATCCTGTCTTCTGCCTCTGTTATTCTACTATTTGTTGCCTTCAGAGTGTTTTTAATTTCACTTATTGCATTATTCATTATATATTGACTCTTTTTTATTTCTTCTAGGTCCTTGTTAAACCTTTCTTGCATCTTCTCAATCCTTGTCTCCAGGCTATTTATCTGTGATTCCATTTTAGTTTCAAGATTTTGGATCAATTTCACTATCATTATTCGGAATTCTTTATCAGGTAGATTCCCTATCTCTTCCTCTTTTGTTTGGTTTGGTGGGCATTTATCCTGTTCCTTTATCTGCTGAGTATTCCTCTGTCTCTTCATCTTGTTTAAATTGCTGAGTTTGGGGTGTCCTTTCTGTATTCTGGCAGTTTGTGGAGTTCTCTTTATTGTGGTGTTTCCTCGCTATGTGTGGGTTTGTACAGGTGGCTTGTCAAGGTTTCCTGGTTAGGGAAGCTTGTGTCAGTGTTCTGGTGGGTGGAGCTGTATTTCTTCTCTCTGGAGTGCAATGAAATGTCCAGTAATGAGTTATGAGATGTCTATAGTTTTGGGGTGACTTTGGGCAGCCTGTATCTTGAAGCTCAGGGCTGTGTTCCTTTGTTGCTGGAGAATTTGCTTAGTATGTCTTGCCCTGGAACTTATTGGCCCTTGTGTGGTGCTTGGTTTCAGTGTCGGTATGGAGGCATTTGATGAGCTCCTGTGAATGAATGTTCCTGGAGTCAGGAGTTCCCTGGAGTCAGGGTTTGGACTTAAGTCTCCTGCTTCCGATTATCGTCTTATTTTTACAGTAGTTTCAAAACTTCTCCTTCTATACAGCACCATTGATAAAACATCTACATTAAAGATGATAAGTTTCTCTACAGTGAGGGTCACTCAGAGAGGTTCACAGGGTTACATGGAGAAGAGAAGAGGGAGGAGGGAGTTAGAGGTGACCCAAATGAGATGAGGTGAATCAATAGTGGAGAGAGTGGGCTAGCCAGTAGTCACTTCCTTATGTGCACTCCACAACTGGACCACTCAGAGATGTTCACGGGGTTATACAGAGAAGAGAAGAAGGAGGAAGGTAACAGAGGTGGCCAGAAGGATAAAAGGGGGGAATGAAAAGGAGGGAGACAGATCCAGCCAGTAATCAGTTCCCTAAGTGTTCTCCACCGTCTGGAACACACAGAAATTCACAGAGTTGGGTAGAGTAGAGAGGGGTTAGGGAGGAGACACAGGCGACCTGGTGGAGAAAAAGGAGGGTCCAAAGGGAGAGAGAGCAGTCAAGCCAGTAATCTCACTCCCTAGTGAAAAATGGGTCCTGAAGATTGGGTCCTTAAAGGTACAAAATTGGTAACAAATACATAAAAGCAAAAATTAAAAATCTAGAGTAGAGTTTGGAATTTCAAAAATACGATGTTAAAGAAAAGAAGAAGGAAAAGAAAGAGAGAAAAAACGAACAAACAAAAACAAACAAGGTCGCGAAAATTATAAAGAAAGTACAGGTACAAAATTGATAACTAATACCAGAAAGCAAAAATTAAAAATCTAGAGTAGAGTTTGGAATTTCAAAAATACAATGTTAAAAAAAAAAAAAAGAAGAAGAAAAATAAAGAGAGAAAACAAACAAACAAATACGAACAATGTCACAAAAATTATAAAGAAAATACAGGTACAAAATTGATATCAAATACCAAAAAGCATAAATTAAAAATCTAGAGTAAAGTTTGGAATTTCAGATATACAATGTTATATAAAAGAAGAAGAGAAAGAAACAGAGAAGAAGAAAAAAAAAAAAAGTCACAGAAATTATATAAAAAAAAACTATAGGTACAAAATTGATAACATATACCAAAAAGCGAAAATTAAAAATCTAGAGTAGAGTTTGGAATTTCAAAAATACAATGTTAAAGAAAAGAAGAAAAAAACAAAAACAAACAAACAAAAAAAACAAGGTCAAAAAATTATAAAATATATATATATGAAGTTTGCTGAAGAAGAAAAAAATAGGGTCTTTTTTTTTTTTTTTTTTTGCAAAGTAATAGGTTATAAAAGTGAAAATTAAAGGAACAAAAGAGGACTTAAAATTTTTTTTTTAATTAAAATAAAAGAAAGAATGATCGTAAAAATAATAAAAATATATCTAGGACTTTTTTGTTTGTTTTTTTTTTTTTTTTTTGTGGGTGTTGTGGGTTCAGTTCATTTTTGGCTAGTTTCTTGGTCAGATTTATATTTCTCAAGATCTATAGGCCCCTTCCTATGTAGTCCGTAGTATCCACAGGGTTTTGATCTATTGCCTATAGCTTCCAAGGCGTTTCCCTCTGTTATATCTTCTTCTGTTTGCTAGTCTCTTCAGTATCTGGTTTCCGCCCTGACTCAAAGGGCACGGTGGAGGACACTTTTTTTTTTTTTTTTTTAGGCTTACTTGTTCAGTCGCGCTGTGGGGAGGGAGGGATGCTGCAAACAAATAACACTGGCGTGGGCTCGCAGTGCCTCAGCCACCCTGGGTCTGCCCCTGCTCACGGCGCGTGTAGCCTCCCTGTCCACACTGCTCGGACTCTAGGTTGTTCCGCCGGGAACAATCCGAGGCTGGCCCTGGGCTGCATGCACCTCCCAGGTCCAAGCCGCTCAGGTTCAGGCACTCGGGTAGTCCTCAGAGGCGCAGACTCAGTTGGGCCTGCGTTTTGTGCTCTTCCCAGGTCTGAGCGCCAATTTGCTCTTCCCAGGCGAGCGCCAATGCTGCGACTTATCGCCTCCCCGCCACTCGGTTATCTGGATGTAAAACCGGCGCACCTTCTCAGGCAGATGTTGACCGTCCAGACCCCCAAGAAGTTTTAGTTAGCAAAGAAGCCTGCTTACAATTTTATAGATAATGTCTCTCTGGGGCTGCGATTGCCCCCTTCCGGCTCTGGCTGCCTGTCACCGGAGGGGGAAGGTCTGCAGCCGGCTATCTCTGTTCAGTCCTTTGTTCCGTGCGCGGGCCTGGCGGTCTTAGGTTAGGGCTGGCTTTTCGCGTGGTAGGTATCCCACAGTCTGGTTTGCTAGCCCAAATTATTTCGCTCAGATAGCGCTCAGGGTATTCAGGCCAGATTCTTACTCTCAGCAATGCAGCCCACGCCGCGCCTCCCTGCCCAGCCCCAGTTTGCTAATGGCGGATGCAGGCGTCTGCGCTGCTTCTCTGCTGGGGGAGTTACCGTAGGGCTCGCAATCTGCGAGTTTTAATTGTTTATTTATTTTTTTCTCCCTGTTATGTTGCCCTCTGTGCTTCCAAAGCTCGGCACAGATTCGGCAGTGAGAAGGTTTCCTGATGTTTGGAAACTTCTCTCTTTTTAAGATTCCCTTCCCGGGACGGAACTCCGTCCCTCCCTCTTTTGTCTCTTTTTTTTTGTTTTTAATATTTTTTCCTACCTCCTTTCGAAGAGTTGGGTTGCTTTTCTGGGTGCCTGATGTCCTCTGCCGGCATTCAGAAGTTGTTTTGTGGAATTTACTCGACGTTTAAATGCTCTTTTGATGAATTTGTGGGGGAGAAAGTGTTCTCCCCGTCCTACTCCTCCGCCATCTTGGCTCCTCCCTCCTCCCTGGAGGCATTTCTTATTCCCCTTTCTGTCTTTTCTCCACCATGAGGGTCCCCATTTATAGTTTTTAACAACATAGTTTAACAACAGATTCCTTCAATACATTCTATCCCTTTTCCCTCTTATATATATATTGTAACCGATCCATCCTTCAGTTCACTGATCGTCTCGTCAGCTACGTCCAATCTGATGTTAAGGCCAGAGACTGAGTTCTTAAATTCAGTCACTGTTATTGTAAAGTTCTAGATTGGTTTTGATTCTCAGAAATTTTTCCTTTTGTCAAGTATATTTTTGAACAGGTGACATTTGCATCTGATACCTCTAGCATACCTCTGATACGTTGATATATATCTCATATCTCTGGATCTGGTTCAGTTCTTTTTCTCTTGGTCCTGTTTGTTGTTACACCCTCTTTTGCTTCTTTGGTTGCATGTTGGACATTATGTTTGGAAAACCCTAGAGGTTCTGAGTGATGCTGCCTTCTTCAGAGTTTCCTCTGACGCAGACCTCCAGTGGGGACAGAGCTGTCTGTTCACTCAGGGCCTGAGGGACTTGAGGCTTGGGGGTCCTTTTAAGCTCAGTCTCAGCAGCCTTCACCCACCTTCCCCCCCGACCCCAGGGAGGAGCTTTCCAGTGTCTCCAGTGTCTGGAAGCCTGGGGTGCCTCCCAGGGCCCCGCGTTCTCGGCAGGTCCTGAAGCCCACCGTCTCTCCTGAGCACCACGAGGTGACTGATAGTCAGCGCTCAGCCGGTTTGGGCAGAGTGTTGGGTACGTTTTCTGACATCCGGACTGACTCGTCAGGCCTGCACTTGACTTTTTGTCTCCACAGCCCAAGGAACCCTCCAGAGCTGTGTTAGCCAGCCCCCTCTGCTTGACTTTTTCCCTTCCTTTTCTTCAGAGAGTCAGCTTTGCTCAGATGCCCCGAGGGAACGAGCGGCCCTCTCAGTCTCCAGCTCCCTCACCAAGCTTCGCTTTTGTTTGAAATCTTGGATTGTGGCTGCCTAAGGACCTCTTTTAAACCTTATTTAGCTTTTCTAGCTCTTGGTAGGCTGACCTACAAGATGCTTGCGTCTGTCACTGGAAGTGGAGACACCCTGGGGGAGGGGGGGTCTTCTGTCATCTGAAGCCACATGTAACAGTCACAGTAATTGTCTTGATCAAGTTTATTTGATACCAGGGAAAACAAGAACCAGGGGTCCTTGCTTGGTACCCATGGTTGTGTTTCTGGTCAGAGTCCCCAGCTTGCCTGGGCTGTTTCAGTGCCACGTGAACTTGGGAAGGAGGTGGAGCAGGCGGCCCACGCGGCCTGGAGACAGAGGAGCCGGTCTCCCCTCTGCCCTTGCCCCTGCCGGCCCAGGGCAGGCCTTGCAATGCCGGGCTGCTGGTGGTGGAGGCCAAGGCTGAGGAGGGAGGGGTTACGTGACCTGTATTCTGTGACATGGTCACATGTGGGTTTTCTTTTTCAGTTTGAAAAAATGACTGCTTTTAGTCTTCCCTCCAGTTTCACTTTAAGGTGGAAAATGAAGATTTTATTCGTAAAGTTGAGCACAGTGACCTTACAGTCTTTTTGAAAGCAACAGTTGATGTTTTAAGAACACATCTCAGAGAACTCCAGTAGATAAAGCTAAAAAAAGAGAACGTGTTCAGGGTGAACTGCGGGCAGGACCCCAAACTGTACCCTGTCTCTCCCAGAGTGTGCAATTGCTGAGATGGGTGGATATAGGACCCCAAGCACCCTGTGGACCGAGGTCCTCAAATGACAGCAGAGGTCCAGGCTGAGCCAGGAGCAAGTGGCCTGTGCCCTGGCGAGTGGAGAACCGCGAGGGTGAGTGGAGCCAGGAGAGGGGTGGGAGACTCAGGCGGGGTCTGGGAGGCACTGGCTGTCGCGGCTCGAGGCAGGGACACCCCTGAACCTCCACCATGCAGTCCCCACGGGGCAGAGTCTTCTGGCAGCCGAGGGTCGAAGTAAAGAGGGCGAGTTCACAGCAGGTTGAATGAACCCCTGTACCCAGTGTGGGTTCATTTTAAGTGCCTGGAGTGAGGTTGGTCAAGCCCTTGCTGAGCTCGAGTGAGGGAGTCTGACAGGGAGGACCGAGCTCAGGGTGAGAGTGAGGGGCAGCTAGCATGGTGAGTCCTCCTCAGCTGAATGGGTTCTGGGGACGCCCTTGAGTTCAGGGCTGCCCTTTCAGTAGCCTCACTGGAGGCTTGTTTGGGGGGTAGAGGGGGCAGAAGCCCACTTAGAAGACGTGCTCATTCCCAGGGGTGGTGGTTTCTGAAGGAGTTTATACTGGTTGGTTCGACTGTGACCCAGTACCTTGCAGGGTCGTGTTTGACAGGGGGCCTGAGCTGTGGGCACAGCCTGCCTTCTCCTGCACTCCACACTCAATTGTTGTCTTTTTGGCAGCCCCTCCCCCCTCTCTGCACCCTTGACAGTGGACCTGAGCCCAGCCCCCCTGTTGCCACGGAGCCTCTTGTGACCGAGTGGGTTCCAGTTCTGGGCTCCTGGGAGATGTGCTGGAGGTGGAGCCTTCATGCCATTTGGTGGTCATAGTGTGAGAGCAGTGGTCATAGTGTGAGAACGGTGTGTGTGAGAGTGGTGTGTGAGAGCAGTGTGTGTGAGAGTGGTAGTCGTAGTGTGAGATTGGTGGTGATAGCTCGGTAGCCGAGGTATCCTACCGTGAAACAGCGGTTGCCCCCGAGTCGGGGGCTGCCCCTATCTGCGAGGATGGGTCGCAGAAGGGCCCGCCTTTGGGCGTTATTCCAGCGCTGCAACCCCAAGGCAAAGGCGAAGACTAGGAAGGACTTGGCCTCGGCCCACGTCCTGGAAGCAGAGCGGCCTGAGGTGAGAGCAGCCGGGGGCTGGGCCCGTCAGATTGGCCCTCACCCGGCGAAGCATTGGGGTTGTGTTTCATTTTGTTAGCATGGTTGTGGGCCCTGCCGGCCAGGGCATTCTGGCCTTAGTGGGCAGGATCGACCCCAGCAGCTTTACCTTGTAAGAGGTTGTGCAGTTGCTGCATGGAGGATGGGCGGGGGCCCCACAAGAAGGCAAACACTGGCTGGAGAAGTCAC
Source organism: Bos indicus (assembly GCF_029378745.1). NCBI lineage: Eukaryota > Metazoa > Chordata > Mammalia > Artiodactyla > Bovidae > Bos > Bos indicus. Next base: position 818,339 of record NC_091784.1, read on the forward strand.
TGGGGCACATGGACTGAGCTATAGAGTCAGTCCTTGAAGCAGAAAGGGTAAGGCCCTTAATGTCTCCCTTCTTGCAAAGAAAGGATATACGGGCTGGAGGAATCTCTGGGGCATGAGGATCGAGCTAGAGAGTCAGTCCTTGAAGCAGAACGGCTAAGCCCGTTAATGTCTCCCATGTTACAAAGCACAGACCAGTGTGTCCAGTATTTTAATGACAGGTACCTACTGCTTACGTGTATGACATACACCCTCATAGCTACACATGTCTACTACGTGCCTCTTACAAGTGCTGGGCACTGTTCTGGGTGCTGAATACTCAGTATGTAGTAGTGGATACGTAGCACAGGATTGTTTTAATTTCTGCAAAGAAAAATAGAAGAACGAAAGACTCCGTGTGGTTCAGTTTGAGCAAGTTCACCACGTGGACGGCCCCGCATGCATGCAAATTGTGGTAAAGTACATATAACATAAATTTAACATTTTAACCAGTTGATTGAATGACTGGGTGGCTTCTGTGGAGTGAGGCTAACAGATGGCTTTGAGGTGCCATCCGCCTTTTTCCCAGAGGAACACTCCAAAGCCTCGTGGCCTTGTAGACCTTCCTTTTTTTCTTCACTTTCCCCAGTGGCTCCAGGTCTGTGTGTCGTTTAAGAATCTCTTTATCCACTTTGTTGTTAGGTTTACGTTTTGGAAAGTTTCTCAAATGTCCCTGGGTCTTGAGAAGGCAGGCTTGGATTCCAGGTTCTCTCCTGCCGCGTGCCTGCCAGGTCGAGGTGGAGGCTGAAGGCCGGTCTGAGTTGTGGTGGTCTGTGTGGTCTTGGGGTCAGTGGACCCCTCTTCTCTGGAGGGGCATGGAGATCCTTTGTGTGGAGCCTGGAGAGACTTGACAGGGTCAGTCTTCACAGTCTCGCTCTCTTTTTAATTTATGTTTGCATTTAGTTTCTCCTTTAACTGTTTTCTAGGAATTTCCAACTCCCGAAGAATACACCTACAGGGAGCAGCTTTGCAAATGCAAAGAGGAAATCGCTCAGCTGAAAGCTGAGAGAAACAACACCAGGGTCAGTAGGGGGATTCTCACGTGTTGACATTTGCCCCGCGGGGGTCACCGCTGGCCTCCGTGTGCTGTCTTTAAACTTTGTCTGATTTTCAAGTCATTTTCCACATCTTCCCACTGAACAGACCAGGGTGGATCAAGTTCTGGGTTCTCATACCTTGCTTCAAATTTCTGATGAGAGCTAATGTAATTTTAGTACATATGAGGGGGGAGTTCTCTTAACTTACATTTTTGTCCATGCTACACTTTGTGTGGGATTTTAGTTCCCCAACCAGGGGTTAAAACCCATGATCCTTGAAGAAGTGTGGAGTCTTAACTACTGGGCCCCTGGGGAAGTCCACTCTAACTTTCGACTGAACTGGCAGGATTCCGACGTGCCTTAGCATGTTTCCAGCTATAGCGTGAGGCTGAGAGGAGTTATCAGCCCGGAGTTCGAGCATGAGGTTGAAGGTGTTCCTTTGGCCCTGCCCTGCAGCTGCTGCTGGAGCACCTGGAGTGCCTGGTTTCGCGATATATTCCACCCGTCGGGATGACAGCAGGCAAGCGGCAGGCGCAGTCCCCAGCCGGCATGAGGAGTGAGGTGGAGGTGCTCAGGGCGCTGAAATTGCTCTTTGAACACCACAAGGCCCTGGACGAGAAGGTACCAGCCATCCGGCCGTCCTGGATTTGTACACTTGCTGCCTTGTTAGGCGGATGATGCACATGTTTATGTAACTAGTTGACTTTTGAGCGTCTTGAATTCTTGTATATACATTTTTTTTCTGTAAGAATTCAGAGTTTTATATGGTTAAAAAGCGTTGCCTGCATACATGCTCAGTCGTGTCCGAATCTTTGCAAGCCTGTGGACTGTAGCCCACCATGCTCCTCTCTTCATGGGGCTTCCCAGTCATAAATACTGGAGTGGGTGGCCATCTTCTACTCCAGGGAATCTTCCTGACCCAGGGATCGAACCTGCCCTCTCGCATTGGCAGGCGGATTCTTTACCACTGAGCCACCTGGGAAGCCCCCAGTTAAAAAGTATTAGTTGGCATGAATGTCTCAAGATTTATTATATTCTGTATATCAATTTGCAGTTAAAAACTGGGTAATAAATAATTTAGGAGAACATTTTGTTGTCTCAAACTTAGAATTTAAAGCTGTTAACAAGCAGATTCTCTTGACGTTAAGATCAATGAGAGACATTCAAGGTATTCTGTGACAGTATCCATGTATTAGGGTGAGTATACACTAAGAAGTGTACTAACGTATATACACACATCAACACACAGTGACTCGGCCCCTTTTATTTGAGTTGAGAGCGTGATTATGAGTAGCACTCGAAAGGTGTAGTTTGTTAGAAGAAGAATTAGGTGCCACACATAAAGAGGTAAGTTTGATCAGTCTTTGTGTAATTTCCGTGAAGGGTTTGTCATTTGAATCCTTTCATTTTAAAAAAGAATGAAGGCTGTAGTGGTGGGCATCAGATGTTATTTATCTTTCTGATTGAGGACCCGCCCACCAGGGTTATTTTAATGACTAGTAAACTAGACTTGTGGCTCAGAGTTGCAGGATCTCTTAAGTACCCCTTTGTCCAGTAGAAGACAAATTCTGACTCTAATCACCTGGTGGTATTCGGGATGGATAGCATCACCATGTATTTTCTTTTTATGTTGTGTTTTCAGTTTAGAGTTGAGTTTTCCAGGTGGAGTTGGGCTGTCTTTACTGATTTCTTTACTCTGATTCAATTTTTTTTGGTTTTAGCAGATGATTCTTTCAGAGGAGAATAACCAGGAAAAGATACTAACGGACAGGGTGCTTGATGTACATCATGAGCAAGAAAACATGCCAAGCGCCAATAGAAAGGCAAGTCCTTGGTCTCGCTCTCTGTCTGGTTCTCGTCTTACCATCCAGTCTGTGCGGGGCTGTTGGGACCTCTCACCGATGCACCATGTAGGTCTGAGTGGCCACGAGGGTCCTGTGAGCTCCCAGAGCGCAGAAGGCAGTTTTGACCTCACAGATTGCCCGGAAGTACTGTGTTCCTCCCTCCCAAAACCAGGCTGTGTAAGGCTTCCTTTCCCCCTTAGAGACCCTCCGACGGCTCTCTAAGCCACAAGGAAGACGTGGTTAAGAAGATGAAGCTCCAGGAAATCATAGAGAGGCAGTTGCGGGAGCAGAGCCAGATGGAGGAGCGCCTGGCAGCCCTCTCTGCCCACGTGAAACATCTGGAGGAGGACCTGGACACGGCCAGGAAGGACCTCCTCAAGTCCAAGGACATAAACAGAAAACTCGAGCGAGACGTCCGCGAAGTGAGTGACTTGACTGCAGCTGTGTCTGTTGTCCTGAGGTGGAATGTGGGTTTCTTGTTCTCCCGGGGATCTCAGCCTTGGGATGGCTGCGTGAGTAAGAGCAGAGCACTGGAGAGACCACAACTGGCTGCCTCCCTGCCTCCGCATCGAGGTCTCTGGGGCAGAAGAGGCCTGGTCCAGGCGGTCCATTGGCAGTGGACCAACATGAGGGCAGCCCTGACGCTGTGCCGCACCCTGGGTGTGGGCTCCTCATTTCCACAAGTTCTAGGGGGCCCACTGTGTTCCTTTTTTAAAAATTCATTCATCCATTCATTCATTTATTGGCGTATAGTTGCTTTACACTGCTGTGTCAATTTCTGCTGTACAGCAAAGTGAATCAGTCATCTATCTATTTACGTATCTGTCTCTCTTAGATTTCCTGCCCATTTGCTTCACCACAGAGCACTGAGCAGACTTCCCTGTGCTGTACACTAGGTCCTCACTCGTTGACTTTATGTGTAGTATCAGTGCTGTATATATGTCAACCCGAGTCTCCCAGTTCATCCCCGCCCCCCGCCCCCCGCTACTGCCTGTCGAATGTGTTCCTGATGATGCTGAAATTTGCTTCTGATTCACTCAGGCGAGTCTGGTGACACCTGTGGAGCCTGTTCTCTTGGAGAGATGGGAGCATGCTGTGTGGGCTCTGCTGAGGCAGCTTGCCTGGCCATCTTCTCGAGTTTTCTGAGGTTCCGCTCCTTGAAGGGATGTGTGACAGTGATACCGGCGGTCAGACAAGTCGAGTGGTGTTTGCTCACCCTCAGATCCTCAGGCCCGAGCTGTGTAACCATGTGGAATTGTGATGTCTCTGGCGGTCATGTCTGCGGGTGTCCTGATTTATGAGAAACTCCCTAGCGGTCACTGTGAAAACAGAAAGTGCTGGGGACTCAGGCCTCTTCCTGTGAGCCTCGCCTCTCCTCTGTGCACAGACAGACAGCACTCACCCGGCCCACCCCTCCCCCGTGAGACCGTCTCAGAGAGAACCCCTCCAACATGTGGTACAGCAGGTGTACTTGTTTAGTAGCTTGGTGTGAGTAATTCTGTGTGAGAACTCAAAACAGAAATATTTGCACAGGTTTGCATAAGCTATTCACACTACTCTTTGGCAACAGGAGATTAGGTGGCAGAGTTTAATACGTATAGAATTCTAGAAAACGCGTTTTCAAGACCTTTCACTTTTAAAGTTAGGACTTTGCCCACATTGGTTACTTAGTGACCAGGGAGGGACCTGAAGTGGATTTTGAAGTGGCGCACAGGAGTTGCACCAGCAGCAAGTTCTGGTCCTGGTTTGAGCGTTTCATCCATGTGGTGTAACTCTGCTTTTGAAGAACTAGGCTTGAGAAGGCTGCTCCCAGTTGTGTACAATTTGACTTCTGTTTCCACTCGTTAATATTCTACTTTAATTCTGAGGAAATTGCATGAGACTTTTCCAACTTTCACTCGAGTTAACGAGCCTCAGAGCTCCCCATTGGATCTGTTGAAGGTCCCTCCTTGTTCTGGGTCAAGCCCGCCTGTATGGTATAGCAGACAGAGGTCCTGACTTCATGCCAGATACCTTCCCTCCTGGAATTCTTGCAATAACAGGGTAGTTTAGTATACTTTTCGTTTGCTGTTTGGGTTTATTATGTAGAAAAGAAGCTTGGTAAACCAAGTGGCTGGACAGAACGTTAAGACAGATGGGTGCCAATCGTGACCTTTGGGATAGGCTCATTTTTGCTCACGTCCGAGAAAACTGCCGTGTCTAGGACTTTTATTCTGAGGACGTTAACTTTATATTTGATTTGAAACTTAGGACGACATCAGTAATAAACTTGAAAATGAAATTGCAAATAAGGATTCTAGGCATAGACAGGTAATGGCTTTTATGAACTGTGTCTGACTTTTATAGTAGTGAATTACTGAGGAAGGAAGGTAAAGATCTTTTCATGTGACTCCCACATTGGAAATCAAGTCCCAGTGTAAAGTTCTTATGACCCTAAAATACTGTGTTCAAAAGTGTGGATGTACATCATGGTAAATCAGCTGTACTGGAAGGAAATACATTTTTAAAAAATTGTGGGTGACTGCAAACTTACATGTTTGAATTATTTGGGACTTGGTTTAACCATTTTGTGGAATTCCATTCCTGACTCTTGTTTTACTTGAAGGTGAATCTGTTGGCTTGTTAGAGTTTTTACCGAAAGAGTAGAGAGCAGCAGGCAACTTCACGGCAGCTGGTTGCCTGTTGGTAACTGGGGTCACTGTGACAAAAGGCAGGGTTAGAGCTCCGGTCTGATTAGGGTTTGTACTTCCTGTGGTGTGGTGAGCCTTACTCGCTCCTGTTCCCGAGTGGTCTCAGATAATCAGGACTTAACCAGGAAAACCAAATCTGGCTTCTCCAAAACAAAGTGAGTCAGTCTGGTGTGTGCCAAAGTGTATCATTGTCCCCACCACAAAAATAAAATACTAGAAAGCCATTGAAAAGTATGATGGGGAATGCTAATTAAAAGCATCACGATATACAAAATAATGGCTGTAAAAGGCAGATCAGAAAATACTATGTACCATATGCTATTGTTTTCTGCGGGTTTTAAAGCATAGCATATTGTTTGTGTACGTACATAGAGGAATACGCACACAGAAAAAGTAAGAAAGCTGCTTAGAAACAAATGCTAACCTCTCAGGAACCTGAGCTTATAGATAGTTTAATTTTTTTCTTTTTTAAAAAAGAATCTGTCTAAATGTTCTACATTGAAAGTTTTTCAGAGTAAGAAGATCTGTTAAAAGAATAATCGTGCATTTACAAATACTAGTTGACTGGCATTTCACCAGGCATGCTCTTATCAGGTCTGTATTTCAGAGAAGATGAAAGCCATATTTTGGCTTACACGCCCGTAGCCATCTGCGGTCGGTAGGGTTCTCTCTAAATGATGATTCTGCTGATGTTTTAAGAAGGGTCTGTAGTGAACCCTTCTTCCCTTAACTTGTCAATAAGAATGAATAAGATTCTACAGATCTTCTTTAATATAGAAGAACTTTCTTTTTTTTTTTAAGATGTCCTTGGGGAATGTTTAGGAAAAGCAAATACTCTGGCAGGAGGCGTTCTGCTCACTGAGACCAAGCCCAGGAACACTGAGAGAAAATATACCCTGAGGGAGCTTCCGAAACAGAATGAATCCACTAGACACGTGCATTTAGGTTTTGTCTCAGCTTACTTAAAGCCACAGTGGCTACACCTCTCGGCCTGTGTTGATCCTCTGCTCTCCCTTTGTAGACAGAGGATAAGAACCGCAGGTTGCAGGAGCGCCTGGAGCTGGTAGAGAAGCTGCAGCAGAGACTGCGGAGGGCAGAGACGCTGCCCGAGGTGGAGGCGGAGCAGGCGCAGAGGGTGGCCTCGCTCTCCAAGGTGCTGCTCTGGGTCCCTGGGGGGCGGGCACAGGGAGGGCCTGTTCCCCTGCTCTCCCACCGCGCCCCTGCCCGTGCTGCTCAGTCCACACAGGAGCACAGATGTGGGGGTCGTGCTGCCCGTCTGAGATGGGAGCGCTCCCTGAGTGTCAGGCACGCCCCACTTCTGCGTCATCCCTACGTTAATTTCCCTCCAGTTTTGTTCCGAGTTCTGTGTGTCCCTAGGATGCTTCAGCTCCGAGTCACTGCTGCTCAGAGTTCAGTCAGCCACTCAAAGCCTAGCAGGATAGAGACCTAGAAAAATCCCATTCTCGTTTAAGAGATGGCCAAAATAGCTCTGTAATGAACACAGTTTTAAGTTGTTATCCAAACACTTGTTAAAGAAGTCCCAGCAGGGCACGTGCAGACCCGAGGCCCCACTCCCCACTCGCCGTCCCCAGGAGCCCGCGGGTGGCGCTGCTGGGGGCACCGACCCCATTGCCAGCCAGCCAGCCACCCTGTCCTTCTGACGGGAAAGGTGTTGCCCTGCGCTGCCAGTGGGCACTGGCTGAACATAGAGAGTCGGGCCGGATCTGTGCTGACTCGGCTGTCGGAAGCCTTGCCAGGAGCTCAGTGAGCGCCGAGGGGCCATCACGTCGCGGGAGGCCGCCGGTGTCCGGTGCTCACAGACCCTCCCAGAGCAGGGTCACTAACAGCCGCCAGGGGGCACCCTTCTGCCTGTGATCTTCCTCTCCAGGCTTGGTTTCTCCTCTCCCCTGGCATCTCTGCTGTCCATCCCCAGTCGGCCTTGTAGTCCGACCTTTTGTCTTCCGGAAGCTCTACCACTCAGGAGGCTAAACGGTTCGAACTTCCTTCCCAGCTTAGGAAGGTAGAACGTGTGCCTCGGGTTTGCCGCTGTCTGCTGCCCACGCGGGCTCACCACAGGCAGTCCGAGGAGGGAGCGCAGCGGCCGTGGGTGTGGGGCCTGGGGCACGGGGAGCACGTCTCCTCTCACGAGCTGGTCACCAGCATCCTCCGTGAGCCATGTGTCACACACGAAACCGCACAGGCTGTGTGAGCAGGCATGCGGGTGTGCCCCCGGCGAACCCAGGGCCCGTCGTTCGCACAGAGCATGGCCCGCTTGCCGCCCCTGCGATCACAGCCCGCATGCTGTCAGGACAAGGTTGTTGTGAGTGGAGCTGACGCTGTTCTTGGCCGATAGGAGAGAGAGACACAGCAGCATCGAGGATAGGCTGCGCCAGATGGAGGCCCAACTGGAGGCAAAGAACAAGGAGCTGCAGCGGGTGCCTGTGCTGACAGGGAGGCGGCGTCTGGGCAGGAGACGTGGCTTGGGCGGGGGCCAACACTGCCTTTCTCTACCACTCCCGTCTCTGGCATCGAGTGTGTGCCTGTGTGGCCCCATCTGCTGATCCGGGCACCCACCTCCTTGGGAGCAGGGTCAGAGGTCGTCGCCCATAGGCAGTGGGTAGGAGCCAGGGCTTCCCCACATTCAAAGAGGCTGCTTGTTGCTCTGACCAGCCAGTCCGGGGAGCTGCTTGGGATACAGGTGGACCTCCCAACTGCCCCTCAGACAAACCTAGGGGTGCCAGCCCGGGGCCCATGAAACTGAAGGCACGGCACCCAGGTGTGGAGCCTGCTTGCCTCGGACGTGGCGCTGGAGTCCCACATGCCAAACCGCTGGTCCAGATACGGTGTGTGTGTAGGATGGCTGCCTCTAGACAGGAGAACCGCAGTTGCCCTGCAACAGAAGGCGCATCAGGAAAGGGTGTTGGTGGAGGCTCACATCACCGAGTCCTGAGAGAGGTTTCCTGGAAAGGTTGGCCACACGGCAATACAGACCATCCAGGAAATGGAGTGGGGATCCCAGGTCCAGCCTCACGTGTCAGTACTATCCCCACCATACCTGTGTTCTTGGGCCTGGACTGCAGAGCCTCACAGGCGGACTTCCTGGGGGCAGTGGTTCTGACTCCCATCGTGAGACCCGCGGTGAGGCGCCCTCCCCGCTTAGGCAGAGAGCTCAATATCTCCCGATCAGGTGTGCACTTCTTACTTTCATAACTGCTGCTCAGAGGCTGTTGAGATCGAGATGCTGTTTATGACTAGACTAAGCCAATTCAAAGTCAACTTTTGTTTTGCTTTAAAAATCTTTGAATGCCGATGCCTTATTGTGGAAGCTGTGACAGGTTTTGTTTCCTTGGGCTCAAAAATCACTGCAGACGGTGACTGCAGCCATGAGATTAAAAAATGTTTGCTCCTTGGAAAGCTATGACAAACATAGACAGCATATTGAAAAGTAAGAGACATCACTTTGCCGACAAACCATATACTCAAACCATATATGACAAACCATATACTCAAAACTATGGTTTTTCCGGTAGCAACGTATGGGTGTGAGAGTTGGACCATAAAGAAGGCTGAGCACTGAGGAATTGATACTTTCGAATTGTGTTGCTGGAGAAGACTCTGCTTTAACAGAAAATAAACTTTTTAAATGTATTACGATGGAGAATTGCAAACATGCACAAAAGTGGATGGAGTAGTATAATAAATACCCATGACCCGTCCCGTCAATTAGTCTCAGCAATTTCTCATACAGAGCCAATCTCAAATAGATCATTCTTTTGTCTTCTCTCCATTTTTTTAAATACAGTAGGTCCTAAAACAGCTTTTTAAACCCTGAAATTGATGCTCATCTTATAAAACACAGACTTGGCAACTTTGTTATTGCATTTAAAATTTGCTTGAGGTAATTATTTCCAGTTTTTTAATATGAATTTTCATATTGGAAAAGACCCTGATGCTGGGAAAGATTGAAGTCAGGAAGAGAGTGGATGACAGAGGATGAGATGGTTGGACGGCATCACCAATTCAGTGGACATGAGTTTGAGCAGATGCTTAGCAGAAGTCGAGTTCCATTTTCCTTATGGCTAATCCACTGCTATAACACGTATAGCACTTCTGGTTTTGAACACTGAATGTGTTTGCATTATAGGTGGATTTAGAGTGTGTGGCTGTTGTGTGTGGTTCAGAATTCTGAGTAGTCCTTTCAGGGATCACCCAAAAGCTCAGACAAAGCGTGAGCCATTCACGTGGACTGTGCTGTGCATCAGAAAGATAATACGAGCCACCTACACAATCTAAAATTTCCTAAAAACCAACGGGCTACTCGACGTCCTTCTTTCACCACGAGTCTTGAAATCCTCTGTGTGATTTCCACATCGGGCTTTGCACCAGCCTGTCTCACGTGCTCAGGGGCTGCACGAGGCGAGTGACTGCCATGGCCGACAGCACAGAGCTTCCAGGTTGAGTTGAGTGACTCACAAACTTGCCCCGTTTGACTTGTTTTACCCCATGAGCAAGTGAAGTGGGCTGTAGAGGAATGAATGTGAGGAATGCAGGTGAGCTCCATGGAGACAGTTTAAAGCAGTGAGAGGAGGGAGGGCAATAGAGTGAGTCGTGTCCCCCTGACCCGAAACCCCCGCCTGAAGTCTAGCTTCTGTCTACAGACTTCATCGTTGTTAATGGCTTGCCATGTTTCCTCCAGAGAAACCTTTTCTACACCTGAGATGGAACTTCCTCTTCAGTATGGTTTATAAGGGTTAACATTGTTCTGAGTGTTTCTATTTGCTAGGGACTCTTAGAGAACATTTTCTCAGAATTACAATGGTGGGAGTTGATACCTACTGATGTAACCTGTTCTGCACATTTTGGTGCAAGTCACTTTACATCCAAAAAGCAAGCGGTGCAGGCTGTGTCATTTGCTGTTTTGTAGGACCAGCTGACTCTAAACCTGGAAACCCTGAGAGCCGAAGTGGACCAGACGAGACTGCGAGGGGCTCCCTTCCACCACAGGTAGGCTGCTCCCCCGGGCAGCTCCCCTCAGCGCTGTCGAGTGTGACAAGGGCCTGTCTGGTGTGTGGACAGTATGACTGGGTGTTGCTCATGGTCGCACCTCAAGGAGCCTGTAGCTTCGTGGACAGCGAGAGGGAAGAGACAAGCATCGTTCCTTAGGGTCAAACTTGGTACCACGGAGTGGTCGTCACAGGATTGACAACACTCAAAACCACAGGCAGAGGTTTGGAAGTAGGGGGCCGACCAGTTGATATTTGGGCGTATTCATTTGAGGGGCCTGACAGACTGTGACACTGATGTTTCGGAAGAGTCGCAGAAGGTTAATGACCTGTAGTCTTTTGACTGCGGTGGGAGGAATCACCTGGCTTGTGAATGAGGAGAGCAGATTACTGAGCATCCTGATTTTTTCTTCCTCGTTGTTATAGGGGCAGTAATTCTTATTAAGTATTTAAATGTTTCTTTGGCTTCTTCACAGAAAATGGTCACAAGTGAGAGATAAACTTTAGCAAAGGTTATTAAGTGCTTACTGGTGACATTCATTCATCTGTAGGAAATGGACTACTGCTTGAATCCTGACTTAGGAGACAGTTTGGAGCCCATACGCATATTTCTGTGTTTGTGTGCTTAGGGGATCCTCACAGTCCAGAGCCCCCACCCAGCCTTCTTCTAGAGAAAAGGAGATGTCATTTGAGACAAAGGCAGAGCCAGAAACTGGTCCTGTGTCTGAAACCATGGTGGGTGGAGTTCAAGGAGAGCACGTGCCCTGCAGAACAGGACTTGGTGGCAGAGCTCCTCCAGGGTGAGGGGCTGGGGCTGTCAGAGGTGGGGAACCCCTGCTCCCGGGGTGGACGAGGTGAGTGTGAGGAGGACTGCGTAGACAGTGGAGGAAGAGGAGGTGGACACGGCCTCCTCCTCTTGGGGGTTTTTGGGTAACGACACAATTGGGGGCTTCAGATGGAGAAGCCTGGGGCCTGGTCACCAGTCCCGTGTGTGTCAATGAGAATGAGAGACGAGAAGAGGAAGCAGCCGCGGGGCAGGAGGAGCCGCTGTGCTCTGAAGACAGTGGGCCACAGCGGCTGGTGCGAGGGAGGGGTGTCTCCAGGAGGCAGCTCTCGAGGGGTCACAGCAGTGACTTAGCAGCACAGGTGGGGCCTCAGAGTGGGGCTTGTGGGCAGTGTGGGCTGGGTGGGGGGCACTGTGCTGCCTCAGGAGGGAGGGAGTGGGGACTGAAAACTGGCTCACAGGCAGGGCAGGCACGGCGTATTTGGTGGGACCTCCCAGAGGAATTGGTCACCTTGTCTCTGAGACCTTCTCCCGGAGGAAAGAGCTTCGGGTGAGGAGGGGGAGAGAGATGGAGGCTGCACCCCGTGAGGGGACTGGGAGGTGATGGTTGGGGGTGGACCCAACCCGGAGGCCTCTGGCCCTCAGAGGACCCTCGAAGGTCCCCAGTCCACAGCGGGACTGTGTCGTACCCCCCACTCAGTTCCCAAGTGTGCTGTAGCCCGAGGCCCTTGGGTGGAAGTGGAGCAGAGAAGGGAACAGTTCTGTCAGGAGGGAGGGGAGATGGGAGGGAAGACAGGTGTGGCTCCGGGAGATTCCAGACTTCCATCTTCTGTGCAGCACAGTGTTCGCAAAACCATCGAGCAGAGCAGCGTGTGACCCCGAGCCGGCTGAGCTGGTGGTCGGCCCTGGCCACTCTGCAGACGTATGGGGTGTCCTGTCCTCGGAGGAAGGCCCTGATTCCTGGGTTTAGGGACTCCTGCACATGGAGGCACCACCCTCGTCCCAGAGACAAGACTGAGCAGAGCCCAGGCGGTCCTGCAGTGCAGGCTGCTCACAGTCAAGGCGGGGCTGCCCTGCCTCCCAGCAGGCCCCTGCTGAGTGAGCTCCTGGCACCTGCAGGCCCAGGCCTTAGTGCTCAGGGCCTGAGCATCTGTGCTGGGCCTTGTTCAGCCCAGAGTCCAGTGACACGCTCACCTCTGCTTTAATGGGAGACACCAGTGGTGCTCAGCTCCGAGCTGTGGGTCCGAGACTTTTCTGCTGCGGGTTGTCTGAGGCACCTTTAAAAACACTGAGAGCGGTGCAGACAGTGTTCCAGGCAGACCGGTGATTGTGATCCACGGACTTCCCGTGGGAGGGGGAGGTCAGAGCAGGCGTGGGCCAAAGGGGAGGTGGGGTGCCAAGGGGAAAGCAGAGCAGGTGCACGCCCTGCCCTGGGACCTGAGAGCGGGCTCCAGGGGGACCCTGGACGCCCCAACCCCAGACAGCCGATCCTGTCCTAGTCAGCTCCACACCCTCGCGTCAGCACTGCCTTCCCCACATACGGGAGTTTTCCAGCTGCTGGGGATGAGCCCTGAGTGTCTGCGGAGCAGCGGGCGGCCTGTTGCTATTGGAGCCAGGAGGGCAGTGCCCTCCCGGGGGCCCTTTTGCTGTGAAATTGCCGATCTTCCAAATGGACAGGCTCTGGCTCGTCTGACAGAGTGAGCTCTCTTTTCTTCTAACAGCACTCTTCTTCCCCGTGTGTTTCAGCCGACCCCACTTGGGCAGCGCCCCGGACCTCAGGTTCCCTGTGGCGGACCGGCCGGCAGACTCCTTGGGCAACGGGGCGGTGCTGCGGTGCCCCCAGAAAGGCCGGCTGGCAGCGCTGCACGATGAGCCATCTGAGGCAAGGACCCCGCCGCCCCCTTCCCGTCCCTGGTGGGCACCTTGTGAGGCACCTGCCCTCTCACACCGTGGTCCTGAGGTGGGTTTGGAACAAAGCGCTGATAGATTGCTTTACGTCTCCCCATTTTCCTTTTTCTGGCTAAGAGTTTACTTTGAAGGCATGCTTTTTTTCCTTAACCAATTTTGATTATTTGTGGCCTACTGTGAGGCCCAGCATGGTACTAATTAGCACAGTTTTGAAATCGTCCTACGAGTAAATGGATACACATATCCATCAGCTTATAGTGAGAAGAATTCTCATTGGGAGTTTAAGTGCCTTTATCTTTTCACCTCATTCATGCCGTGTATTTGTTCATACATGTCTGTGTTTTGAGCTTCCACATTCAGTGAGCAGTTAGTTTGGGCCAGACATGGTCAGAAGTAGGACCCCAGCAGTGAATTAAAAACCGTGTGTGTCCTTTATCCACTGCTACGTAACGAATCATTGCAAAGCTTAGTGACTTCCCAGGGAGCAGCTCACAGTCCCCAGTGCCTGTACATTGTAGCAGGCGGGCCTGGTTCAGGGCCTCCTGAGGGCAAGGGAAGGCCCCCCAGGGCTGGATGGCAGGCTTTCAGACTCACCTGGCTGCTGGGGACAGGCCGAGGTCCCTGCTGTGTGGCTTTCCCATGGCCTGGCTTTCCTCGGAACACCCTCTGAGAGCGAGAGTGTGGGGTTTAGCCCGGGGACTTTCACACCCTGGTCTCAAGGCCGCACACCTTCACTTCTGTTTGCGAGAGTCAGCTGCGAAGTCCTGCCTCGCTCAGGGGCTGAGCAGGAGTTGCCCCTTCTGCCTCTTGAAGGGAGGAGGATGGAAGAATTTGTGGACCCCTTTTTAAACCCGCGCAGCCTGCTGAACAGTAATGAGCAGGGAAAGGAGACCAGAGTGCCTGAGTTGTCCAAGGAGGAGGGGATGATCGTGTGTAAACAGGGTGGCCAGTGAGGTGACACCAGGAGGGTGACCTTGAACCAGAGACCCAGAGGCAGGAAGAGAAGTAGCCACTCGGAGATAGAAAAAGGGTCATGTCAACCAGCGGGGACAAGGGAGAGAGCAGGCCACATCAGGGAGGAGCCTGGGCTCAGGCCTGAGCAACTCGAGGCCAGAGCCTGTTTCCTGAGGTGAGGAGGGTTGCTGGGGCGGGGAGCTAAGAGCTGGGCCTCAGCCCTGTTGAGGTGGACGAGCCCATTGGGTGTCCCGGGGACGTGTCAGGAGAACAGCTGAGTGTTCCGGCCTGCATCCGGGAGAGAACTCATTCAGCTCAGGGTGGACTTGTGGTCGTGGGCATACAGATGGCATTTAAAGGCACGAGCACAGTAAAGTCACCAGGCGGGTGCCGGTGGAGAGAGATGGGGTGCAAGGGTAGGGCTGTGGGGCATCCTGCATTCCAAGGTTGAGAAGGGGCACAAGGGACTGAGGAATAACCCCAGGGAGGGCAGGGCCTGGAGCCCAGGGAGAGACATGCTGGGGGCGGGGGGGGTGGCGTGGGGGAGGGCAAGGAAGGGAGGGGGCTTGGTAACATGGGTTCCTCGAGCCCCCGGGGAATTGCCCTGCAGGGCGGGGCTCACCGCCTGCTGGCAGAGAAGTGGAGACCTGGCGGGGAGGGGGACCGTAGAGGCCACTCCCAAGGAGCTTTCAGAGACCCGCAGTGGGCGCTGCAGGGAGCCCTGGAGGAGGAATCTGCTGGTACCCCTTGTGCGATTGGAAGGCGAGAGAAGGGAGAGGACATGCCGACCGGGCTGATGGGGGTGAACCCATAGGCAGCTGGTTCACTGGAGCAGAGGAGGAATGATGGCAGGCGGTCCTGGAGCCAGCGAATGGGGTAGCCCAGCCCTGGGGCGGGGTCGTGATGAAGACAGGAGGCGAGGGCACTGGCCCCAGGGGTAGGGAGCCAACAAGCCAGCACCTCGAGGCTGCCCCTCAGTTCCTTTGAGGTCCTTTCTGGGAAAGAAGGCAGGACCTGGGTGACAGTGTGGCAGGGGGGACGTTTTCAGAGAGAAGGGTGTGAGGTGTGAGAGCGGGAGGGCGGCATGGGGCCCCGCTGGCAGTATCCCATGTGTCTCTGATGACAGAGCCACCCTTGCAGTGCGAGGAGCCATCCCCCAGAACAGCCCAAGGGCCTGTGTCCCGAGAGGAGAGCCACGGAGGGGCTGGCCCTCCCGTCTCCTGGCTGCCCCTGCTTGCACCTCTCTGTGGGTGTTCAGACCAGCCTGGGAAACGGAGGTCTGGGAGCCTGGGAGGACGGCACACTCTGGTGAACTGGTACCAGTGATGACCACTGATTAGGGACCCAGGGGCTGCCGAGCTGAAAGGTTCTTTTTTCTTATTTTGCTCCAGCCTGGCTGATGGAGGCATGGATGTATTTTTGTAATTTTCAGTTTCTGTCTCTGACTCCATCAGCCCACCCTTGTGAATAACCTCATAGGATTGCCTGCCGTCCACGCTGAGACCTGAGTGTCACCAGGCCATCAAGGAACTGCATTCTCCCCCTGCCTGTTTCTTGAGTCCTGTTCGCTTAAGAGATGGCAGTGTCTCATGAGCATGGCGCATTTATCCAGAGTCAGGGCTTCCATGTAAAATTGGGTTCAGTTCCTGATAGACTTGAGCTGCCCTGAATGTTGCTGACGAGACGTGGTCCTCTCGTGCCCAGGTGCAGACCCGAAAGGAGCAGGACTGCGAGCGCACGCAGCAAGCCAGCATGCTGGCCGACGTGGCCCAGGCATTTGAGAGTGACGAGGGCGTGTCTGACGACGAGGGCGACAGGGTCACCCTCTTCAGCTCAGCCACTCAGCTGTCGCCCAGCAGGCAGGCCAATGCCAAGACTCTGACCGTGATGATGCAGGAGCAGCTGGACATCATCAATGAAGAGATCCGGTGGGTGATCCTGAACTCAGCACCAGAAACTCGGTTTCTCTGAGGAGCTGTCTTCTCCTAGGGACGTCTGAGTGTTCCATAGTAAGAAACCTGACCTCAGGTCTGCTTCAGGAATTTTCAGTTTTGAGATGGCCCTTGATTACAGAGCTCGGTCAGCTGGGGCGTTCTGTCTATGGTGTGGTTTCCGCACTCTGTGGGGGCGGCAGGAGGCGTTGTGGGGTATCCCCACTCAGCTCTGAGCACCAAGGTGGGTGAGGTGCCGAGGTGGTGTCCCCTGCGGCCCGTGGACCCTCCTGTGTCCCTCAGAGCCCCCCATGTTCTGGTGAAAAGCCACCTGGTGAAAGCTGGGGTTTTGGGGTTGGCAAATTCCCACTCAGATCTGCATTTTCCTTTTTAACTTAATGCAGTGTGAAGATTAGCTTGTTGTAAGACAGTTGTCCAAGGACATGTGTTTGAGTTTTTCTCATCTCATCAGTATATTTAAGATGTTTTCTTTAGACACCGTCTTGGCAGTTATAACAATTTTCAAAACAGGATAGAATCAAAAGGCCTGCCTCGTGGTGAGCAGGGGGCCTTGGGTCTGGGTGCAGCCAGGTGGCTGGGAGCCCCGAGGCCTGCCTGGTGCCACACCCACATAGCTATGCCCGTGTCCCGAGTCCACATTCAGAGTGGCTGCAGGCCAGTGACCCTGCACAGGACCAGGCAGAGCTGCTGCTCAGACTGTTCTTGCCACGTCAGCCCAGGCCGAGGTGCCCGTTCCTGTAGGCCAAGCGGGATGCTCCGGGGGAAAGGCAGGGGGTATACGGGACAACCAGCAAACGCAGGTGGTGTCACCTGCCCATTTGACGCCAAGACAGACAGCTTTGTGGGCCGTGTTTGAGCACAGATGAGCTCAGAAAGATGGTCTTTCCGTGTCCCTGCAGGAAGTATGGAATGGTTATAGATTAATATTTTTATTTTTACAGCAAGTTTTCAGGTAAAAGTGATTTTTCCTTATGCGACAAGTTGACTTGATGTAAATGGTCAATTCTGTCCATCAACTTGTTATCAACAGTGAAAAACTTTCCAGATGTATGAGTAGAAGTGAAGCTGGAGAGTTTACTTTCTGTAAGAATCTTGTATTTTAATCTGAAAATCATTTTATTTGCATAATCGTGTATTTAAACTGCTATATAAAAACATCCACCACACATTAGGGGAGAAGAGCAGAAACTGTGAATTCTAGGTTAATGCAGCACATTGACATGAATCCAGAAACTCACACAAAGCTGGTGGAGAACTTCATCAAGTGATGCATTTGTATATATACAACCTTAAAAAAAAAAAAAAAAAAAAAGATCAACTCAGCACTTCATCTGGTCTGGAGACTTGTGTTTAGAAACTGCAGCTTGTTTGTGAATTGCTGTTTTGATTATACAGAGTTCCTGATTCCCAGTGGAAAAGACTTGAGGCACTGACGTGCATGTCTGCCCTGAGAGCAGGGGAGGTAAGGGTTGTAAACTTGAGGTATCTCTTCACAGGAAAGAGAATTGCCACCAGGGCCCCTTCAGAATGTTAGAGTAAATAAGTGAAATCAAGCATGAATGATCAGGGCCAGTTTGGAAGACTCAATGCTAAGTTATTCTAAGTTTGAGAATATTCAAAAGAGGAAACGTAGAACCTTTTGGCTGAGATGTTCATTGAGCAACTGTTTCTGAAATTTGCTAATCATGACACAGAATGCCAGCCCAAATTTATTGTCCAGACAGGTCCCTCTGCTGACAAAGGCAGGTGATGTATTTTATTCTATTTTAGGTTGATCGAAGAAGAGAAGGAGAACACGGAGCAGCGGGCCGAGGAGACTGAGAGCAGGGAGGGCAGGGGGAGCTTAGGCAGCCTCCGTCGTTTTAAATCAGTGAGCTCCCTCAACCTGCTTTCCACCTCCTCGCATGCTGACTCCTGCCCGCCCCTGCCCAAGCCCAGAAGGAGGCAGCACAGCCTGGTGCAGGAGGGAGACCAGCTGGGCATCATGACTCTGGTATGTGTCTGCCTCCTCCCTGCCGCATCCCTCCCCCAGCACGCTGTTTTTTGTTTGTTTTTTGTTTTTTCTCTTTATACCCAGAAGAAAATCAGGTACATTTGCTACGCTCAGAGGTCTAAAAGTTTTTAAACTGCCTAGTCTTTAATCATTCCACAATGGCACAGTGACAAATTAGTCTTGATATTTGGACCACCAACTTAGCACGTCATCATGAACTCAGCCAGAGCCTGCCTCTGTAACGTTGCACCTGGCCTGTGCTGGGCACAGCAGCTGCAGGGAAGTTTCTGTTCTCAGGGAGCAGACAGCTTCATGAAAGTAACCATAGGGAGCTCTCATGGCATGGGAAAGCCGTACAGCACATTCTCCATTGGGGATGCCTGGCTACAGGGTGCAGGGCATGCGGTGGGAACAAAACCAAGAATCTACACTGGTCTGCTTGTTGATGGACCTGGCCATGCGCTCAGTCCAGCTCTGTGTATGAAACCAGGTTAAAAGCCCAGGGCCCCAGGGCCCCAGGGAAGACGTCGGGCTGCCTCACTTTTCCGAGTCTAAAACTGGGATGACGACCTAGGGCTTTTGGTGACAGAGTGTGCGGCTCTAAAGCACATGTTCCAGCTTTCTTGCGTGTTTAGCTTAGGTGTTGTGAGTGTATTGCTGTTTACCCCGTGAAATCATGTGTACAAGATTCTGCTTTGTAACTGGACTTGTATTGTCTCTTTTTTCTGTTACCACCCATTTCATGTTAGCTGCATTGTTAGTCAGCTTGTAATTAAATTAACCGTGAATCATTTTAGCGGCCTGTGAAGTGGTAACTAGTCCACTTTGTGGTCTTTTGACACTGTTTTTATAATTTGCATCATTGGCTAATTAGTTGATATTTAAAATTCTTTGATGATTTCTCTGCGGATTCATGCTTGATTTCTTTCCAAATATTTGGAAAAGAACAATTCTGTATGTTTTCCTTGCTGTTGGAGTTCTCTGACAGTGTGTCTGCTTTCATCACTGGTTTTGATTCCCTCCCTCATCCTGTTGTCTGCTTATTCGTCATGAATCCAGATCCCCCACCAGCCCCCGAGGCTGTAGTTTACCCATCCATCTCTCCTCCCCCGTCCCCTCACTTGCTCTGGTCATAGCCGTGCTGTGGTCCACAGCGTGTGTCCCCTTAGTTGGGTTTGTGCTTTGTCTTCATGTCTCATTAAATGGTGTTTTTCCCCCATAGCAGTAAGTTGAATTGGTGTATCACTATGCAGTTACAGGAGAAGGCAATGGCAACCCACTCCAGTACTCTTGCCTGGAAAATCCCATGGACGGAGGAACCTGGTATGCTGAAGTCCATGGTGTCCCACAGAGTCGGACACGACTGAAGCAACTTAGCAGCAGCAGCACACAGTTATAAGCATAATATATGTAGATGGATCCTAAACTACATATCATGTGTAATTCATAAATGAGATTGTGCTTACATAAAGAAATGATCCTCTTAAGTGTAGAATTAATGGACTTTTAGATATGCAGATGACATCACCCTTAAGGCAGAAAGTGAGAGGAACTAGAAAGCCTCTTGATGAAAGTGAAAGAGGAGAGTGAAAAAGTTGGCTTAAAGCTCGACACGCAGAAAACTAAGATCATGGTATCTGGTCCCATCACTTCATAGGAAATAGATGGGGAAACAGTGTCAGACTTTATTTTTTGGGGCTCCAAAATCACTGCAGATGGTGACTGCAGCCATGAAATTAAAAGGCGCTTACTCCTTGGAAGCAAAGTTACGACCAACATAGATAGCGTATTCAAAAGCAGAGACATTACTTTGCCACCAAAGGTCCATCTAGTCAAGGCTATGGTTTTTCCAGTTGTCATGTATGGATATGAAAGTTGGACTGTGAAGAAAGCTGAGCATCACAGAATTGATGCTTTTGAGCTGTGGTGTTGGAGAAGACTCTTGAGAGTGAGTCCCTTGGACTGCAAGGAGATGCAACCAGTCCATTCTAAAGGAGATCAGTCCTGGGTGTTCATTGGAAGGACTGATGCTAAAGCTGAAACTCCAGCACTTTGGCCACCTCAAGTGAAGAGTTGACGCATTGGAAAAGACTCTCAGGCTGGGAGGAATTGGGGGAAGGAGGAGAAGGGGACGACAGAGGATGAATGGCTGGATGGCATCACCAACTCAGTGGACATGAGTTTGGGTGAACTCCAAGAGTTGGTGATGGACAGAGGGTCCTGGCATGCTGCGATTCATGGGGTCACAAAGAGTCGGACACAACTGAGCAACTGAACTGAACTGACACAATATCCTTTCTGTGTTGGTGCTTGTATTTAAGACTGTAAATCTCATCAGCTTTTGCACAGTTAATGTCTCTATTAGACTCGTTAAAAAAGTATCTTCTATTGTTAATAAAATGTAAAAACTGCACCTGCTATTATGCTAGCTTTCATTCTTACATATTTTCACAGGGAACTTGCTTTAATGAATTTTTTGTGAGAAGTTTTAAATCAAATTCTGTGTCAGGATTTTACATTAATGTCCAATAGGTGGTTAGATTTGTTCAGTGTTAAAATAGATATTATGGTAACTTCCTCATCAGTTAAATTGCTAATTTAAAGTATAACATGTTTTTGATTAAGAGAAACTAACTTTTAGAGAGATTTGGCTGAGAATAGACACCTGTTAAGGCCCTTTGTTGTACAGAATGCTATGCTTTAATAAATCATGATGTTGTAATAGAATGGTATCTTCCTGAGTAATAATTTATAGTGTTTCTCTAGTAAATCTTGAATAGCTTATTTAACTTCTGTGGTCAAAAAAATGTTCTGTTTCCAGTCACATGTTTTCTAAATCTTCATGTCACTTACATGTTTGCCATCATTTTTGCTTTACTGTATTTGCCTCTACGGATTCTTGAAGTTTTAGCTTCAAAGTCGCAATGAATCTGGTTTCTCTTCATTTCTTTGCATGCATCTATCAGCCTAGTGATTTAAGGAAGCAGCATCGAAAGGTAAACTATTTAGTAATTTAGCAGGCCTTTGTTTCTCTGTGAAGTATTGAAGAGTCCTTATCGTGTAACGTGAATGAACACTGTGTGGTTATGTCCTGGTGAATAATTGACGTTTTAATGGAAGTGATGAAACTCACCCACCACTTAAAATGTGCTGATGGTTCTGTTGGAAATAGGTCATTCGTTGGGACAATTGTAACAATTTGCCTTTCTCCCACTTGCTTGCCTTCTGATCATCTCATGCTTGTTTATAATAGAAATAGTATTATTTATTATTTCTAAAAATTTCTGTACTTATGTTTTTGGCCATGCTGCACAGCTTATGGGATCTTAGTTCCCCAAGCAGGGATCAGACCAGTGTCCCGGCAGTGAAAGTGCCAAGTCTTAACCTTTGGACCACCATGGAATTTCCGCTTAGTGTTTTCATGTAAGAAATGACTGAATCAGAGCCATAGATGTTAGATTTGCGGGAAGCCAATTTAATGATGGTGGGTAGCAGTGTGCAGGAGACTCTGTGTGCCGGGCACGTGCTTTCCGAGTCTGTCATCTCATCCCCAGGTGAGGTCCAGGCTGCTGCTATCCCCATTCATCAGACATAGACACTGAGGCTTAGCGAGGCCGGGCACCCTGCCCAGGCTCTCACACCCAGCAGCGTGGTGCGGACTGGTCTGATCAGAGCCTGGACACTTAACCATGGTGAGGTCCAGCCCGCTTTCCTCTAGAGGCTCTCGTGTCCATCACAGCATCCCTGATGGAGGGAGCATCAGGAGGGAGCTCTCTGCCTCTCCCCTCGGGTCACTTGGATGAGCCCCTGTTGTTGGAGTCCAGTGCCCCAAGTGCTGGCCTTCCTTGTCCCTCTCCTGCTCCCAGCCCGCTGACCAAGCACTCCTGGGCCTTCCCGCAGGACTGGGGTGGCTGTGCTCCAGTTCAGGCAACTCAGTGCCCGGGAGCCCTTCTGCTGAGCACAGCAGAGCAGCGCCGTCCTCCTGGGGTTGGTGACCTGGGTGTGCCGCTCGCCTGCTCTGTGGCCTGCTTTGCCCTCCTGTTCAGGGAGGAAAAGGCACTGCCCTTCCTAGCCACATGTGGCACCAGTGGGGCAGCTCCCATCCTGGGGGAGGGCAGCCAGGCTGTGGACCCAGAGGCCTTCCTCAGGAGGAGGCCCGGGGGAAGGGGCTGGCCTGGGCCCTGACTCTGAGGCAGGTGTTTGTCTCCACTGAGTCCATAGTCAACCCAGGTGTGTCACTTCCCTGCTCTGTTCGTTGCTGTTTTCTGATTTTTATAAATGCTTATTTTTACTTGACTTTGAGATTGATCCCTGTTCAGTTCCATGTGGAAAATTTCTAGCCTTTGTAGCCTTCTGTTGTCTGAGGGTTCTTGTTAGAGCTCAGGGGAGGGAGCCCAGTTTATCCAGCTGCTCTTAAATGAGTTCAGCTGTATTTTGCACTAAGTTACCTTGTTGTCACCAAGCTCCTGTGGGGCTGCACGGGATCAGTATTCCTTACAGAATCCCACCAAAAAGGCACAGGTTAGTTGGTCAAAACAACACACTCATTGTTTATAACAATACATGCCATGCATGTTTCCTAAAACCTCCCCTGGTTTAACCACACACCGAAATGTATCAGTGAGACCTGTTTGGACCCTGCAGGGTTAATCTGTTCCCACACTGTCTTTCCTTTCCTCACACCCAGGACCAGCAGAAACGCTGGGTGTCCAAGAGAAATCATCATCTTCTTCTTTTTTTTAATTAGTTTATTTTTTAATTGAAAGGTAATTGCTTTACAGAATTTTCTTTTCTGTCAAACCTCAACAGGAATCAGCCATAGGTACCCATATATCTCCTCCCTTTTGAACCTCCCACCGCTCTAGGGTGATACAAGATCATCTCTTAGTGAAGACCTGGGGGCGCCTTATGGAATCCACTGTGAGCGAATGACACTCGAACTGCGTGTAAGTACTTCAGTGGGTAGTCCCCAGTCTGTATGTTACCGAGAAATACGATCCAGGCACATGGTGTTCGCGTGGAGGGGTTAGGTACCTTTTCTGTGTTTCTCTTGTTGTCATGGGTTCCAGTAACCTGCATCATCACTAGAAATGATCTTGGATGGTAGCACAAGCTGTGTCTTTTTCTCCTTCAAACAGAAAGGTCTGGACGGCTTTGCTGAGAGGTTTTGTACTCTAGCTGTGGTGCTTCTGAGTAGCATCTGGCGATGAGCACAGTCCTTTCATCAGGGCAGTTCATGCTGTGCAGGATTCACGGTGCCAGCATCGCTCTGCTGTCCTGCCCCGCAGGGCCATCTGGTCGCTGGATTCCAGGGAGGGCCGAGGCCGGCTGCAGGGAGGCTCCCGTCAGGGGTCTCTGCACTCAGTCAGATGCTCTTGCTGCCCCATAGCCCCGCTTTTTTTGAACAAGACAGTCCTTTAAGATGGCATTAAGCTATAACAAGGGTTTTTTTGTACTTGGGGGAAAGCATAGCTAATAGATCTTCAAATAAGTTTCTGGTTATAATGTAGGGCCTGTGTGATTGCCTTTTTCAGAACAGTCTATTGTTAGCCAATTTGACACTTACCTCAATCCCTCAGCTGCCAGCTATACGGGAAGAGGTAGGAGATGACAAGACCGCCATCAAATGTGAAACCTCGACCCTTGCCCGGCCGCAGTCCCTTCGGCTGGGCCGCCTGCGCACGGGGGCGCTGCGCACAGCCACCCATGAGGACCTCAGGGACGCCCACAAGTAAGCGACCTGTGTGTGCGTCATCAGTTTCAGGAGCCCTGCACCTCTTGTCTTGAAAGAGTTGCAAGGATGATTTTAAAGGAATACCACTGAGTTCGGTGCCTGTGTTTAGTGGTGAACTTCAGGTGCTGGGGAAGAAGAGCTCAGTGACCTCAGTGATTTTAGAAAATGTCCATCTCTACAGATTGACTCCTGTGGGAGCTTTCTTCCTGCTCTGGGTAGAGGGCACGTTCCTGACAGTGACGGCCCCATGCCTCTCGGGTTCGCTCTTGAGGGTCCCTCCCTTTTCTGCAGGGGTCTCCTCTCAGGAGACCCTGTCCCCTCCTGTGACTGACACTGTCCTCATTCAGACCACCACTTGCTAAGCTCCCGTACTGAGCCAGGCAGCACTCGATGGGGGGCACGTGTGGTCACCTGACCAGCAGCCCTGCACGGTGATCGTCGTTCTCCTGCCACGGCCGGGGACGGTTACCCTGTGGGAGGCGGGGGGAACTACCCAGAGCAGGGGAGCTCGTCTTCTCCTGGAGCGTCGTCACCTGCTGAGCAGCGACCCTAAGGGAGGGTCAGAGCGCCCTCTGCACCAGCTGTCCTGAAGTCAAGCCCTCCTCTCGGGAGAGCTCGAGGCAGAGAATCTCAGCTTCCCGGTGCGGTTGTCTGACACCGGGGGCCTGCATTGCTCGTGTGGAGTCTGGTTGGTGAAGGAGACTCCAACTGTCAGCTGCGAGGTTGAGGCACGGGTGTTTCTGGGTGCCCGTTTCTATCAGTAGCTCTTATGGAGGGGTGTGTGTTTGCACAGGGGTGCCAGTTAAAGGTCGTTTTCTCTCCCCGAAGCTCCACAGGCTCTCAGGACAGCCCCGGGAATAACCCCAGCAGCAGCACCAGCAGCCAGGGCTCGCTGCACAAAGCCCCAAAGAAGAAGGGCATCAAGTCCTCCATCAGCCGCTTGTTTCGCAAGAAGGAAAAGGGCCGGCCTGAACACCCCAGCAAGGAGGCGTTAGGACCAGGTGGGTGCTTCACCGTTCAGAGGGAGGAGGGCCTGCAGGCATCTCCCTTCTGTGTCTCCCCTGTCGTCCCCACGAGGCTCCTGTCAATCACGCTGGGGGTCCTCCTGGGAGCAGGAGTGGAGGAGGCGTCTGTCTTCTCAATGGGTCTGAGATGATCGGCTGAGTTAATGAGTGGATGGTTGGATGGATGGATGAATTAAGAGTGGATGGATGGATTGATTAGTGAGTGGTGGATGGATGAACAGATGGCTGGCTGGCTGGGTGGATGAACGGAGCATGGAATGAATAAAGCAGATGATTGTACTCCAGTGCTAGAAACATATTCTACGAAATTGATTGAGTAGGAGCTGGGCGATGATTGTTTCATCCTAACAGTGACATGTGTTTGGAAACGGCCTAAGTGCTCCTCAGTGAGGGGTGAAGTACAATCTGTGGACACCCCACAAGGAACAGCCCGCCCTCCTTCCTGCCACCTTCCCCATCCCCAGGAGCTCATCAGGGGTTCTGCTCATGCCCCCCACCCCACCCGACAGCCACACAGGTCCTCCTGGGGTCCCCTCATCAGACAGGGTTATCATCAGGCCCCCATATCACTCAGCTTCCTCTCCTTGAGGACAGCGCATGTTCCTGCTTCTTCAGCCACAACTGTGTTGAGTCTCGTTTGTGCTGAGTGTGGGATTTACAGGGGTAAGTAAAGCAGATGTGGTCTGGAGCACAGTTTAGTGACAAGAGAGAAAAAGGAGCAGATTATTAAATGCTATCCCTATTAGTAGTAAATACAATGCTGAAATGGATGGTGCATTGATTATGTACCAGATGCTGTGTGTGCCCCTTACCAAGCAGGTGCTGCCCCCTCCCGATTTACAGAGGACAAAGTGACAGTCACCTGGTTAGGGAGCGGTTAGGGCAGGTTCACACCCACCCAGTGGGACCAGACACTTTGCCGAGCCCCAGCCACCTCTCTCGTGGATGAAACAGGAATGAGATGGCTCTATGGCATGATGATTCAATGGACATGAGTTGGAGCAAACTCCAGGAGATAGTGAAGGACAGGAAAGCCTGGAGTGCTGCAATCCAAGGAGTGACAAGAGTCGGACACAACTGAGTGACTGAACTAAAACCTGAGTGTGTGCTAACCTGTTTCAGTCGTGTCTGACTCTGCGACCCCAGGAACTGTAGCCCACTAGCTCCTCTGTCCATGGGATTCTCCAGGCAAGAAGGCTGGAGTGGGTTGCCATGCTCTCTTCCAGGGCATCTTCTCAACCCAGGGATCGAACCCACATCTCTCATTATCTATTGCATTGGCAGGCAGGATCTTTACCCCTAGCGCCACCTGGAAAGCCCCAGTGAATGCTGACAACTAGAAATGCAGAAAATGAGGGCTGCTCCTAAGTTAAACTGGAAGAGCAGCAAGCACAGGTTGTAAAGAGGAAAACACACGATGAGCGACAACAGCGCCAACAGAAACAAGGGATGCGTTCACCCACAGAAAGAAAATGTCTGTGCCGTTTGGAAGAGGAGCCCATCAGCCCTTGGAGGGACAGTTGGAACCAGAATGAAAACCGAGGACATGGTCAGCAGTGCCCACCACACGGCCTGGGTGGCGTGGTGTCACTCACCAGGCTTCCTGTATCCCCAGAGCTGCTGGCAGTAACATCTCTGAGTGCCAGGCCGGGCAGCATCCCCGAGTGAGCTAAGGCATCACTGCTCTCCTTCCAGTGCTGCTCCGGAGCCCTCTGTAGGCGGCCACCCTCATCCCCTGCCCTGCCACTTGCTGGGGCCCAGCTGTCCCCCTGGAATCCTTTCAGCCCTTGAGCTTGGGTGTTCCCAGCCCTCTGCCACGCCGGACTGGGACACAACTCAGGACTTGGGCTTGAGATATCAAGGAGACCGTGAATCTGGAAGGACACCACCCTGGGGCCTGTGAGACAGCAGGAGAGCAAAGCCCCTACGGGGAGGAAGCAGAGCTGGGGGAACGTGCCCACAGCCTCCACTGCCTCCTGCACAAGTGCCTTTTCTTTGTCTCTCCTTGATCTAAAACAAAGCCCAGCTGCTGCTGCTCCGCAGGTGATTCCTAAAGATGCACCTCCTGCCAGAGCTATTGTCCTGCTTCTCTGGGGCTGCCTGAGTGTGCTCAGGAGTATCAGACAAGTAGGGCTGCCACACCTCATACTGGAGGTGGGGGGCCTGATACTGGGGAAGGGTCGGAGGTGGGGGGAGGGTTTGAGCGTCGGGGAGGGCCTGATGCTGGCCTAGGGCCGTGACGCTGGACTGGGGTCTGATGCTGGACTAGGGTCTGATGCTGAGGGAGGACCTGATGCTGGACTAGGGTGCATCATTTGGGTCCCCGTCAAGGTTGCCCTCGGACACCCCACGCTGTGACCGATGGCGAGCCTCGACACCTGAACTTTGTTCCCACCCTCGGCCCGCTGCCCACGCCTCAGCAGCAGAGGGGCCCTGTCCCCGCAGATGCTGAAGTGATGGAGCCTCTTGTCTCCAGAGCCAAGGGCATGAACACACCGTCGGTCGTCCTCTAGGGACACCTATGCTTCCGCCTTCTGGCCTTTCCATTGCATCCGTCCATTTCTCTTAACAGAATGTCCGTGTGATGACACGGGCTCCCATTACCAGCTCTGGTCTGTTCTCAGTGAGAGTACAGCTTACCCTCGGCACTCTTTATTGGCCCTGGGAAATTTTGCTTCAGTACTTTATTGAAAGAAAGCAATAAATAATACTGTGATAAAAATAGTTCAAAAGTAGACTGTACATACTTTGTCACATATTCGGGAAGTTCACAAAAGATTAATAGGAAAATAGAATGATAACAATGAATTGTACAAGTAAATTAAAGGCGGAACCCACATGTAAAGAAACATGCTGTCTCTGTCTACCAAGATACCAGCTGCATAATAAATATCACACTGTGACCTGAACGCATCTCTTGCTGGCTTTTTTAATGTGCCGCTGAAAAAGTAAAAATTACATTTGCTACTTATACAATCCAGAATGGCTATGTCATCACAATCTAAAAATGTACGCCTAGGTCCCTTCTTTAAACATGTTTACAATCATGTAAAAAGATGATTTCCATAAAAATAAGGCCTTTGTCAGAGCTACACTACCCTGTCTGTCTGGGAAGTGGCACCTTCACTGTCCAGCTCGATGGCTCTGTAGCGGGTGCAGGGCATCGAGATTGGTCCCCAAAGAGTCTCACCAGAGAGGAGGGATCCAGGTGCACAGAGACAGGGTTACAGGAGAGATTTTCAGTCTTCTTCTAGGCATCCTTTCAGCCCAAATTTCATTAGAAGCTCACATTTAACACCCAGTACTTTTAAATCACTTCACACTGTGGACAAAAAGCATTTCTTGCTAGAAAAAGTACAGTTTAGGCCAGTCGTTAACATCCAACAACAATTGGTTGAAATTAAGTTTTCTTATTTCAGAGTGATTGTTGGAGAGCTTGGTTACATTCTGGAAGGATAATAAAGCACACCGTGTCATGATGATTTTACAATCGCAGGAAAACCCCTTCTCTCATGGCTTAACATTGAAAAATTAAACAAGAATAATTACAATAAATGCATCATTTACAAAAGCCCTGTGTTTGTTCATAGGATTTATACAGACAAGCACTACAGTACATTCATTTGAAAGACTGAAATCAGGTATCAGAACATGAAATTGATCTGAAAGGATATTCATAGCCTGAATATACAAGAAAAAGGAAGGAATTATATAAATGAAGTCATAAGTTTCCATAAATATCAGAAACATTAAATTCTAAAATATTTTCTCTATGGTATTCATGAATTTTTCACTAATTAAAAACCCTGTAATATCTTCGGGTCCATGTAACAAGTATTAACAGAGTAAAGATTCCATCGAGTTCAAAATGTAGTCTTTGTTGTATACTGGCTGCTGTATAAACATCTGGAGAATTCGTGCAGGTAAACTGGAAACACACACAGAAAAGTCAGTCCTGGGTTGGCAGCTGGTGCCCCAGCCCCTGCCCCTCCTGACACCCCCACCCCCCCACCCCATTTGGGGCTTCAGCTGCTTTGAGAATTCAGAGAAACATGGAGGGCCAAGCAGATCAAGGAGAGAACTCTGTGGCTGACTTTATTCTGACATATAGCTAAAAGCTGCTGGTAAAAAAACCTCAAAAGCCCAATCCAGCTTTCTAGCTGAGATGTGAACAGGACAGAGCAGACAGCCTCCTGCCCTCAGAGTTGCTCGAGCAGGGCTGGGCCCCAGGGCCAGACCCACCAGAGGCCTACCCAGAGCAGCGCCTGCAAGGGAGGGTGGCCCCTTAGCAGCAGCCGAGCCCCAGATGCCGGTGCACCTCCGTGTGAAACGCTGGCCTCCGTACGGAGAGGCCCAGGGCAGGGCAGCCTCGTGAACCCTGACGCTCTGGGCCCTGTTCCCTCCGAGAACATGCACGCAGGGCATGGCTGGCAGCACTGCCGCTGTGGGAGGGATACCCATGCGTCCCTATGCGAGGGGCCTTGGCCATGCTCTGACCACTCCGGCGGCAGTGGGGCGCCAAGGTCACGTTCTCTGGTGTGAGGGTTCTCCCAGGCTAACCTCCAGAGACCCACTGACCCTCCACTCCCTGGGGCGTGGGCTCCATGCCCCCGCAGGACCAGGCCGGCCTGTACTCACCCCAAAGCACATCAGGAGCAAGTCCTGACTGTAGCAGAATCCAGCCCCTGCATTCCCGCCACGCTGCCTGGTCCCATGAGCGCGGGAGGAAGGGTGCAAACACAGAGTGCGGTTAGTCGTGCAACGTCACATGGGGCACGAGGACACACAACGCACACCCGCAGCAGTGCCCACTCCTACTGAGGGTCTGGGGAAACTTCTAGAGGGTGGATGAGCCAGAGAGAGCGAGCCTGGGGGCTGCCACGTGGGGGTCCCTGCCACCCGGGGTGGGGGGAGGGCGGTCAATGGCACATTTGATGACGTAAACGCGGTCATGGGGACAGATACTCCACGTCGGCAGCTGCCAGTCTCTCCTTAGACCTACGGATTCACAGAGCTCCACATTCACAGATTCCACACAGTCTATTGTTATTCAATTTTACACTTACCTCATTCCCTCAGCTGCCAGCTTTACGAGAAAGAGGTAGGAGATGACAAGACCACCATCAAATGTGAGCCCTCGAGATCAGAGGAGATCAGGCGCGTTCAGGGTGATATGGCCGTAGAAGGAGGCGGCTGCCGCCGGGCGCCCTAAAAGCCCTGCGCTGTGCCTCCCTTTCCCTCTGACCTGCCGGTCGGGCCAGCAGGCCGCACCTCACCGTGGGGGCGCGCGCTATACTTGAGCCGAACGACCCGCGACCAGACTCCGCCGGCCAATGGCGCCACGCCCCCGAACACTGCCACCCCGCGGCCAGCAAACGCCTGGCCAGGTTCGGCAGCCCGGAGGGCTTCCGGGACCCCCAGCGGCATGCCAGGCGTGCGTGCGCACGGGGCCTGGGGGGTGGGCTGAGGGGCGCGGAGGTCTTGGCGCCCTCCATCCCGGGCCTCTCGAGGCCCGGCCCCGCTCGGCGAGCCGGGCCTCCCTCGATCCCGTTCGCTGCCCAGGGCCACGCGGCCCAGAGGTTTCTGGCTTTCGGCCCTGCCGCCGCCCGACCCCCGCGGCCCTCGGGCCTCTGAGCCTCCTGTGGGCCTAGGCGCAACCCAGCCAGGGCCCTGAGCGCCCATCCTGCCCGACACCTGCCCGGTGCCCAAACCCACCGGGAGCCACGGAGGCGCGGTCCACCCGAGCGCCTCAGCCCCGCCCCTTCGCCCTACTGAGGCCCCCACCTTTCCCCCACGCCGCCGGACAAGCACACAACCTTCCTGCGAGAGCAGACGAGCGACAGGCAGGCACACGGACAGACACACAGACAGTTGACAGCCTGCCGTCGCAACCTCATCAGCCAGAGCCATAGCACCTGTGAGAGGCCGGGGCCAGAGGAACGGACGGGCCGCCGGGTGTCAGGAGAGACAGAGGCAGAAAGAGATGAAAGTTCAGAGATAGACTTCAGGACTGTGAGAGGGAGATACAGATAGACAGACAGACAGACGCATGCGCGTGCGCGCACACACACACACACACACACACACACAGAGCCAGAGACAGAGGGAGACACAGAGCGAGTGACAGAGAGACAGCAAACAGGAGACAGGGGAGAGAGGATGGCATCGGATCTGAGACAGACACACTGGCACAGCCCGTGACGCACCTCAGAGGAAGGTCACGCGGAAGAAGCAGCTTCCCCAAGGGAGGGGGCGTCGGCTTTGGGCCGGGCCCGGCTGGACGCGGTGCCCTGGGGCTGGCGGTCACCCGTGGGGACCCCAAGACTTCCTTGAAGCCGAGGTCTCAAAGGTCCCCTTTGGCCTGGCTACCTAAGGCGAGACCCAGCCCCCATCCGCAGGCCAGAGGGTGAGTGTGTGAGAGTGTGTGTGAGTGTGTCGGTGGGTGAGGGTGAGGTCCGGTCGACTTGGGGCCGAGTGAATACCCAGAGTGGAGGGGGGAGGGTGTGGAGGCCGGGGGTTGGGAAGCTTGCGTGTCCTCTTGCTGTCTCTCTCTCCCTCTTTCTCCGTCTCCCTTACCTGTGGTTTCTAGCTCTTGACCTGTCTCGGCGGCAGGGTGTGTGTGTGTGTGTGTGTGTGTGTACCTCCAAACCCAAAGCAACTTTCTATGGAGACATAGTGAAGGGTAAATGCATTCTTACTCATCTGATATATCCTAAAACACTGGACATGTCTGGACTCAAACTTTCAGGGCCGCCTTCCTGCCACCCCTGGCAAGCATTGATGGTGCAACTGTAATCCTCTAAAGGACCAAAAGTCCTGTACAAGTCCAGACATCTGCTCTGTACAGTCTCTTCCTGCAGTACAGAAAAGTATAGAACAGAATGACACATTCTTTGTTAATTGTACAGAAGAATCAGCTGCTATCTGCTGCCTAGTCAACATGGTCAACATGAGGAAGTCAAGCAAGAGTTCCAAATCTCTTGAATGTGGTCCTTGGAAATACTTCTGTTCTTAGTTGCTCAGTTGTGCCCAACTTTTATGCTACCCATGGACTGTGGCCAGTCAGGCTCCTCTGTCCGTGGCATTTCCCAGTCAAGAATACTGGAGTGGTTTGCCATTTCTTTCTCCAGGGGATCTTCCCGACCCAGGGATCAAACCTGAGTCTCCTGCAGGTGGATGCCTTCCCATCTGAGCCACAATACAACTAATTGCCTAGTCAAAATACAAAGAAAAGAGCTAGTGTTCTACTAAGTGGAAAGATGATTTAAGAAACGGAAGCTTTCCTTTGTTGGTATATTTGAATCTTTATTTAGTTTTATTTTATTTTTATGATTAAGGCTACTTGAACAAGGCAATGGAGAAACCCCAGAGTTGAAAAGCAATTGACTTTTTAAAAGAAACATGTGGCAGGTGAAACTTTCTTCATTTTTTAGAGTTGGTTCAATGCAAAATCTTTATTCAACAAATATGACTCTTGTGAACTTTATTTCAAATCTCCACGATGAATCACTAAGGCATCAAGGAAGAAAGGAGTAGAGGTGGAGAAAAAAAGAGCAACCTTTCCCCTTGGCTCCATCTCAACCAGCTGCTTAGTTCCTTCATCTCATGGACTACGATCTGGGATAATCTTGTTTGTCTGATTTTTGTTTGGGGACCGTTTCTAGTCACAGGGCTAGAAACAGTGGAGGGGGTAAGCCCTTCTTTCCATTCCACATCAGACCCAGTGGGCAGTCCAGGCCCTGCCCACTGCATTGAGTCTGTAGCAACAGAATCACCAGTGATGCTGGTTAACAATGCATATTGCTGGAATCCACTCCATGAGGACTATGGAAGATCTTCACATTTCTGGAAGAGCTGCACACCTCCAGAAGGAACCAAAAGACTTGCCTGAAATGGTAAAGTTATAAGTATTGGACTGAAAGTTGGAAGGTCTCCACCTTTGCTATGTAAGTAAAATGATCTTTCTTTGAAATGAAAATGGATAACACTAAAAGTTCACATTGTTCTAGAGCATTAATTAAAAAAAACCCTGAATTATAGAAATCTGATGTATGAGTTCCTGGAAAGCAAGAACCTATATTTATTGATATGTCTTCATGCCTTAGATCGTCCCTTGAATATAGTGTGCACATCAACAGAAGAAAGAAAAGAACTGAATTGACAAAGATACAAAGAGATCCAAAGTGCTGAGCCAAGTGAAAAGCTGAGGCTTCGCAGAACTTTTCTGTCTTTCACACACTGAATAAATATTGAGCACCTACTATGAGCTAGTAGGCATGCAATATGTTTCTGGAAATAGAATGCTGAGAGAAGAAGAAACACAGTTCCTTCTTTCACTGACTAATGATAAATAACAGGCAGATACTTTGAGAACTTCTATAGGGGCCTCTTCCCTCACCAAAAACTGGGTGTCAGAGAAGGCTTTTCAGACTAATAATTGAGTTGAGATCCATAGGTTGAACCAATGTCAACCAGGGTTGAGATGCAGGAAGAATTTCAGGCAGGTAAAATAGCATCTTGGAAGGCTACATGACAAGGGAACCTTAGTACATTCAAGAAATGAAAAATGCCCTATGGGATGGAACCAAAAGAGTGCAGAGGGCATTCCAGTGAAAAGAAATCAGAGAAGAAAGGGGGGACCAAGCAATGAAGGGATTTGGTCATATCTTCACTATGATGGGAAAATACAAGAGCAGTTGGAGCAGGGAGGTGATAGAATTGCATCTGCATTTTAAAAAGGTCATCTTGCTCCACATCACTCATGATTGGACAGACTCAACTCCAAACTACAACGAGGTTCCACTTCACATTAGTCAGAATGGTCCTCATGGAAAAGTCTGTAGATAACAAATGCTGGAGAGGATGTGGAGAAAAGGGAACTCGCCTCCACCGTTAGTAGGAATGTGAGTTGGTAGAGCCACTATGGAAAAGAGTATGGAGGTTCCTAAAGGAACTAAAACTAGAAGTACCATATTCAGCAGTCCCACTCCCAGGCATATATCCACCAAAATTATAACTGAACAAGATACATGCACCGTCTGTGCACATATATCTGTGTGTGCGCGGGTGCGCGCGAGCTCGGGCGTTCGCCCGGCGAGGATGGGGGTGGGGTGGGGTGGGGGTGGGGCTGGGGCTGGGGCTGGAGCTGGTGCAGCCCCCTGGGATTGCCTGAGGCACGCCAAGGGATCCCCAGACGGAGACCCGGGGGACGGTGGGGTGGGGTGGGGGTGGGGCTGGGGCTGGGGCTGGAGCTGGTGCAGCCCCCTGGGATTGCCTGAGGCACGCCAAGGAGCCCCAGACGGAGACCCGGGACGGTCGTCTGGTTTCCTGGAAGCCAAATGCGGAGGGGCTCGGGGGCCGCGCGGAGGCAACCCAGGTCTGCAGCGGGAGTCAGTGCCCTGGCCACCCAGCCCCAGGAGGGGCTGGGGCTGCGGGAGCCCAAGAGTTGGGACGTGGGGCGGGGGCTAAAGGAGAGGGAAGGCAAAGAGCCTACAGCACCCGGTATGCCCAGGCGGTCTCCCACCCAAGTACTAACCAGGCCCGACCCTGCTTAGCTTCCGAGATCAGATGAGATAGGGCGCGTTCAGGGCGCTATCGCCTTAGACAGAGGCTGCTGCCACCGGGCGCCCTAAGAGCCCTGCGCTGCCTCTCCGTTTCGCTCTGAACTGCCGGTCAGCCATTCCGTCTACAAGTGATTTTACTCTCTCCCCTTTCTCTCCCTGCTTTCTGAGAGTCTCTCTCCTTCCATACTTGATGGTGTAATGAATGGATGCCTTAGATCATTTTCCCTCAACATTTTTTTCTCTTTATTTTTACATTGATTTCTATGAATTCATCTTCAAGTTTATGGATTATTTCTGCTAGCATCTCAAATGTGCTGTTGAACCTATCAATTTTTCATTTCAATTATTTTAGTTTTCAAATCCAGAATTTATGTTAGTTTCCTTTAAAAAAAATAATTTGTAGCTCTTCATTGCGTCTCTCTGTTTGTTGACTTCGTATCATACTGTCATCTAATTCTTCAAACATGGTTCCATTATTTCATTTTGTAGTTATCATTATTTTGATATTTTATCTTTTGACCTTCATACTGAATTTATAAGTGATATACTTATATGAGTTATCAGTGGTATGTTATACAAATGCTTTACTCACCACCATTACAACATTAGAGTTTTCTGAGTTTAACTGTATACTTACCTGTCCCAGCAGGTTGATAAAGAGTCCAAGCCTAAAGCCCCTTTAAGGAGGAGGCAAGCTTGCTTTCTTTTTCACATTCTTTGGCCTAAGACAAGTAGGCATTGTAGGGAACAGTATCTCAGGTTCAAGGACATTCCTCTTTTTGAGCTTTGGATGTATGTTATAGGAAAGGGTCTGGGCAAAACGCTCACATCCTTGAGATGTTTTTTGTCTATTCTCAGAGGCTAGTTGAGAAGTATATATGGCCCCATTTAAATTAGTGAGCCCCTTCTGATGTCTGTGTCAGAAGCTTTTTCTGTCACCTTCACTTTAAATAAAATATACACAAAGCTCTGAGTGACTGAGACTGTCTTTGGCCCCAGAGTAATATCTTCTTCTTAGACACCATGAATCCAGTGGCATCGGTCACCGTTGACTGCTAGGTTATCATCTTGGGGGCTTGTCCAAGATCTTCAAGACAAGATAAGAACACTCAGAGTTGAGATTCTTTTGCTCTTTTACTGTGGTCTCTACTTTACTACGGAGAAGGCAATGGCACCCCACTCCAGTACTCTTGCCTGGAAAATCCCATGGGCGGAGGAGCCTGGTAGGCTGCAGTGCATGGGGTCGCTAAGAGTTGGACATGACTGAGTGACTTCACTTTCCCTTTTCACTTTCCTGCATTGGAGAAGGAAAGGGCAATCCACTACAGTACTCTTGCTTGGAGAACCCCAGGGGCGGGGGAGCCTGGTGGGCTGCCAACTCTGGGGTCTGACTCAACAGAGTCAGACACGACTGAAGCAACTTAGCAGCAGCAGCAGCAGCAGTAGCTACTTTACTAAATCAGAAGCATGTGGACTGAATTTCTTTTCCCCAGTCAGCTTTTCCTGGTCCCTCTGACCATTTCATATCTGCTTGGGGAATTAAAGTTATTAACCTTGTGTGCCGGATTGTAGACTTTCAAGGGACTTGCAATCCATGCTGTTATTGTGCTTTTCTAGCAAGGCCCCCACTCCAAGTTTTACAGGACACTGCAGACAGGAGCACTTTAGGGAGCTAGCTGGAGCTCTAGCTCCAGGGACATCTCTCAGACTGGAAATCACCATCCTGACCCCACAGACACACAGGCAAGTTCTTGTCATGGCTATGCCTCTGGACTATATGGATTGAGGCATTGCTGGTGAGCATGAGATTCCTGAGGACACAGATTGGGACACCCCAGATTTGGGCAGATTGAAAGTGCATTGGGCTTCTTCCCTTAGTAATGCTAGCTCTTAGCAGAGCAGACGAAGCCCTCCAGTGGCTCTTGTCTCAACTCCTTAGGTATTCTTTTTGTACAGTCTGCTGGACAGGAATAAAAAGGATGATGCTGGCACTCCATGAATATGAAGGATTAGCTTTTCCTCGCAGGCGGGCCCTCCATTGCCTCCTTTGTTATTAAATAGACTCGTGTGGCCACTCTCAGGAGGATGTCTTGGGTTTTCTGTTCATCCCTTTATGACTTGCCACTTATACTGTTATGAGGAATGTGCACAGGTACACAGAAGTTGGGTGCTTCCCCTAGTGGTCTTGGCTCGGCAAGCATCCGGAAAACTACTCTGTTCCACCCCAGGTGGTGCCGGAATAAAAGGGAAATCAAACCAAGGTTTTAATGGTGAGGACCTGGACATCAATCTGGGATGCCATCAGGTCTAACCCTGGTGCATCTCCACCATGCCTGGGTGGTAGAACGAGGGGGGTTGGGAGTAGGACACCTTCACCTGTAAGAGACAGGTTAGCTCTGGCCAGGGAAGGAAGCTTAGGTGGAGAATCAGTCTCCAACCCCGTCTAGAGCAGGGGCAGACACCTCTGGTAGAAAAAAGCCATGGCACTGGGCACTGCTTTTTTCTCTCTTACAGATGGGGCCTAACAGTCCAGAACCACCCCCCTTGAATAATATCTTGAAAAACTGGGATAATTTTGATCCTCAAGGCCTAAAAATCCCTTATATATGGGGTTTCTTTGCTTTAAGAGAAGACCTCACCTGCCCAGAGAGAGAATCCCTGCTGGGACATCTTATCGATCAGTCTACCCCTGTCATCAGAGCCCATCTGAGCACTCTCTGGTTTAAAGTTTAGCTATGAAGCTATGACTACATGAAGGAGAAATGACATTTTGAACCCTGAATGGCCATGTGTATTCTTTAGACTCCAGAGAAAACTAGGTAAAATGGAATCTTTTTGAAATTGCAAAACTGGTTCTTTTTGCACATGTAATTACTAAAAGTTTGACTTGTGAAAATACTCTTTTGGGGAGCTCTGATCCTGCCTGAGAAACAGAAACATGCCTGGGGAAAAACCTGAGTTAACTCTTATCATGTCCTTGAGATACACAGCCCACTCTATCTGGGACTCCAGCCATGAGCTGGAACTCAAGCCAAGAAATTAAAAGGGACAAAGAGACATTTTAAATTTCAGGTGGAAAACTGTGAGGTTTCTGTCTATCCAGATATGTGTGTGTCTCGGTGTATGTCTCCATCCTTGGAAAAAATTGCTAAAGGCTAAGTGGTTCAATGAGCTCTAATTAATTGGCCTAAAGAGAAGTCAGTGCTTACAAATCAAACGATTCTAAATTCAAGAAAATTAAAGTAAATGAATTTGAGGCTTGTGTGATCTGGGAAATAATCATTACTGAAATGATACATGATATTGATGTTTGTTTATTGATCTAATTAACAGAGGCATTGTGAAGATACTTTTATAAATGATATAACTTTGGGTGATTTATCCTTACCAATCTACAGAATGATGATGTAAAGTACAAGTCATGGTTTCTGAAGAAAAGTAAGATGTGTGTTTTTAATAAAAAGTAATAAGGAATGGAATTCCATTCTATTAAGGGAAAGCAAAGTAAGTCTAAACGTACAGGTGGCTGTCCTCTAAATGGACAAATGAAGTGATGAATACAGAAAGTGTAACCAGGTGTGTTGCAAGTGAAGAAGAGTTTTGTGCATGCTACAAGTTTGTTAAGACATTAAACTGCCTTTGAAGTCTTATTGTTACTATGACTAAGTGAATAACTATTGTTTCACAGTGACTATAAGCTGTTACCAAACTGGAATTTGGTTTTCTCTCACTGATTAAAAGAACAAAGTTTTCTTGGAATGTGGCTTTTGAGAACAGACTACAGCACATATGAACAAAGCTCATTCTGCTTCTACAAAAGTTAACACGTCTTCAGGGAATTTAAAATGGATTATAAATGGCCATAAACCAAAGAGTTGGGGCTATGAGAGGTCCAAGATGGCCACTTGGCTTTTCCTGGCTCCCTGACAAACCTCATTTTTATTTGATAATGCCTTTCCTGGCTTCAGGATTAATATCTCAGAATAGAAAAAAATGGTTAAAAGGTGCTTTCCACAATCTCCAGTGATCAGGGCACCCACTTTGCTGGACAGGTCATACAGACGTTCACAAAAACTTCATGAGTCTCTTCGAGACTATTGCTTTCACTGATGTCCTTGGTCATTGGGCAAGGACAGCAGAACAAAGAGATCAATTGCATGGGATGGAGTAGACCGCTAAATATGACCACAATTTTCACGACTTTTTGTCTGACATATTGTTGACTTTTACTCTGTGTTTTCAGATATAAAGAAGCACTTCTCCTCGAGTTACTGATCGTTTAAAACAATCTAGTGATTTACTCCTATGGGTAAAAGTATACCTTTTTTCTCTCTGCCTCATCCCTCCAGAAACTGGAGACACTTGGGTTCTGAACAGTCTTATCAGGTAAATAAAAAGACTGTCTCCCGACATATACAGAAATCTCAACGTATACTGGGGAGCTCTAAAAGAAAAATCCACCTAACTGATGTCAGGCCTATGGCATCTATTATGTTTCACTGAATATTAAGTTCCAGTTTTTTTAATTAAGGTCTGTATTTACTAAGACTCACTCCTTAGATAGTTCCTTGTGGTTATGTTACATTGCTAAGAGGTTGAATTAAGTTGTTAAAAAGGACATTCTGAGTTTGTTTCTAAAGCTTATCTCAATAACCAGTCTTTGAATAAAGATCAGATGCTCAGGATCTACAAGCAGGATATCAACAGCAAGCTATAGTCATTTAGCAAACTAAGTCAGATGACATGGAGATGTCACTGGGCTACACCTAATAGAAGTTCTTGACTTAACTTCTTATGATTCTACTATTACTGCTATTGTTTTCGATATTGCCTGTTTCAAGAAGTGTTGTTCCTTACATTCTCAGGTGTGTGACTGAGCCACTAAGTGAGTCACTGTATGACTTAGCTGTAAAAAGAAGAGAAGTGAAAAGCAAAGGAGATAAGGAAAGATATAAGCATCTGAATGCAGAGTTCCAAAGAACAGCAAGGAGAGATAAGCAAGCCTTCCTCAGCGATCAATGCAAAGAAATAGAGGAAAACAACAGGATGGGAAAGACTAGAGATCTCTTCAAGAAAATTAGAGATACCAAGGGGACATTTCATGCAAAGATGGGCTCGATAAAGGACAGAAATGGTATGGACCTAACAGAAGCAGCAGATATTAAGAAGAGGTGGCAAGAATACATAGAAGAACTGTACAGAAAAGATCTTCACGACCCAGATAATCACGACGGTGTGATCACTGACCTCGAGCCAGACATCCTGGAATGTGAAGTCAAGTGGGCCTTAGAAAGCATCACTATGATCAAAGCTAGTGAGGTGATGGAACTCCAGAGGAGCTATTTCAACTCCTGAAAGATGATGCTGTGAAAGTGCTGCACTGAATATGCCAGCAAATTTGGAAAACTCAGCAGTGGCCACAGGACTGGAAAAGGTCAGTTTTCATTCCAATCCCAAAGAAAGCAATGCCAAAGAATGCTCAAACTACCGCACAATTGCACTCATCTCACATGCTAGTAAAGTAATGCTCAAAATTCTCCAAGCCAGGCTTCAGCAATACACGAACCGTGAACTTCCAGATGTTCAAGCTGGTTTTAGAAAAGGCAGAGGAACCAGAGATCAAATTGCCAACATCTGCTGGATCATGGAAAAAGCAAGAGAGTTCCAGAAAAACATCTATTTCTGCTTTATTGACTATGCCAAAGCCTTTGACTGCATGGATCACAATAAACTGTATAAAATTCTGAAAGAGATGGGAATACCAGAACCCCTGACCTGCCTCTTGAGAAATCTGTATGCAGGTCAGGAAGCAACAGTTAGAACTGGACATGGAAAAACAGACTGGTTCCAAATAGGAAAAGGAGTACATCAAGGCTGTATATTGTCACCGTGCTTATTTAATTTCTATGCAGAGTACATCATGAGAAATGCTGGACTGGAAGAAACACAAGCTGGAATCAAGATTGCCAGGATAATATCAGTAACCTCAGAAATGCAGATGACACCACCCTTATGGCAGAAAGTGAAGAGGAACTAAAAAGCCTCTTGATGAAAGTGAAAGTGGAGAGTGAAAAAGTTGGCTTAAAGCTCGACATGCAGAAAACGAAGATCACAGCATCTGCACCCATCACTTCATGGGAAATAGATGGGGAAATAGTGGAAACAGTATCAGACTTTATTTTGGGGGGCTCCAAAATCACTGCAGATGGTGACTGCAGCCATGAAATTAAAAGACGCTTACTCCTTGGAAGAAAAGTTATGAACAACCTAGATAGCATATTCAAAAGCAGAGACATTACTTTGCCAACAAAGGTCCGTCTAGTCAAGGCTATGGTTTTTCCTGTAGTCATGTTTGGATGTGAGAGTTGGACCATGAAGAAGGCTGAGCACCGAAGAATTGATGCTTTTGAACTGTGGTGTTGGAGAAGACTCCTGAGAGTCCCTTGGACTGCAAGGAGATCCAACCAGTCCATTCTGAAGGAGATCAGCCCTGGGATTTCTTTGGAAGGAATGATGCTAAAGCTGAAACTCCAGTACTTTGGCCACCTCATGCAAAGAGTTGACTCTTTGGAAAAGACTCCGATGCTGGGAGGGATTGGGGGCAAGAGGAGAAGGGGATGACAGAGGATGAGATGGCTGGATGGCATGACTGACTCGATGGACATGAGTCTAAGTGAAGTCCAGGAGTTGGTGATGGACAGGGAGGCCTGGCGTGCTGCGATTCATGGGGTCACGAAGAGTCGGACAGGACTGAGCGACTGAACTGAACTGAACCGACATAACATAAGAAATCCCCACGCAATAGGAATTAAAATCAGTATATGAGTTTTCTCATACAGTGTGATTTACTAGCGAAAAGCAACCACCACCCCACAACCTGAACTGTTCATGAATCCAGACTGAATGAGGCAGGCAGAATAATATCTTATTTTAAGCCTCATTCCGAGAGAGAGAGATTTGTATGAATGATGTCTCTGTGAAATGAAGCAATATATTCTGGCCTCTTTATTTCCTAGTACTTGTACTTATTAACAAGAGAGATAAGAATGGCATATATTGTAAGCATCTTTTTAAAAAATTCCTCACCCAAAATATCTGGTATTAAACTCTGTAGTTCGTGGCTGAAGGTCATGGATTATGGTTTATGCTTAATTTACACATGAAGGCAGAACTGAGGTCTCTATGGAAGGCTATTAAACACTATAAGCAAACACAGAGATGGGGATATTGAAAAATATCAGTTATTACCAGATATTCGCAACTATCTGGGAAGATGAATGGATGATCTTTATGAAAATGTAACTCCAAACAACTGATCCACTTGAGGAGATAATTCAATTGGGAAAATAAGTAAGATTTGGTTAATTTACATTATTTACTACATATTCATTCGGTTACTTTGATAACTTCTGCCTCCTTAAGATTATTATTTACAATTCTGAGACACCATTCTTTTTTGACATTTAAATATTAAGCAAAATATGAAAATAATATTAGCAAATTATCTTGCAAGTACAAAAATAAGACACATACACATTCAGTTCAGTTCAGTCCCTCAGTCGTGTCTGACTCTTTGAGACCCCATGTACTGCAGCAAACCAGGCCTCCCCGTCCATCACCAACTCCCGGAGTCCACCCAAACCCATGTCCATTGAGTCAGTGATGCCATCCAGCCATCTCATCCTCTGTTGTCCCCTTCTCCTCCTCCCCTCAACCTTTCCAAGCATCAGGGTCTTTTCAAATGCGTCAGCTCTTCTCATCAGGTGGCCAAAGTGTTGGAGTTTTAGCTTCAACATCAGTCCTTCCAATGAACACCCAGGACTGATCTCCTTTGGGATGGACTGGTTGGATCTCCTTGTAGTCCAAGGGACATTCAAGAGTCTTCTCCAACACCACAGTTCAAATGCATCAATTCTTCGGCCCTCAGCTTTCTTTAGAGTCCAACTCTCACATCTATACATGACTGCTGGAAAAACTATAGCTTTGACTAGACAGATCTTTGTTGCTAGTAAAGTAATGCTCAAAATTCTCCAAGCCAGGCTTCAGCAATACGTGCACCATGAACTTCCAGATGTTCAATCTGGTTTTAGAAAAGGCAGAGGAACCAGAAATCAAATTGCCAACATCTGCTGGATCATCGAAAAAGCAAGAGAGTTCCAGAAAAACTTCTATTTCTGCTTTCTTGACTATGCCATAGCCTTTGACTGTGTGGATCACAATAAACTGTGGAAAATTCTGAAGGAGACACACACATAATATAGCCAAATATTAATATGGCCTATCTTTGTGTGGAGAACAGTTAACAACATTTTTATGACATATTAATAATATGATTCTTTAAAATTCATAATCTTTCCTATTAATTCTAAAAAATATTACATTATTTGAGAGAGAAACATTAGAAAATATCCTATTACCTAAAATAAATCTATAGTATTAAATATAGTTTAACTCATTATATAGAATACAAATCTATACTATCAATAGTTACACTTTATATCCAAAACTGTGCACATTTTCATAAGAAAATGCAGCACT
Source organism: Bos indicus (assembly GCF_029378745.1). Classification (NCBI taxonomy): domain Eukaryota; kingdom Metazoa; phylum Chordata; class Mammalia; order Artiodactyla; family Bovidae; genus Bos; species Bos indicus. The sequence goes on from NC_091784.1 coordinate 861,400, forward strand.
CTTAAAAATGTATTTCAAACAAAATGTATACTTTGCACTAGAAAATCATGAAAATCCTATAGGTATGGATGTATACACATTAGACTTCCCTGGTAGCTCACCTGGTAAAGAATCCATCTGCAATGCAGGAGACCTCTGGTTGATTCCTGGGTCAGGAAAATCCCCTGGAGAAGAGATAGGCTACCCACTCCAGTATACTTGGGCTTCCCTGATGGCTCAGTTGGTAAAGAGTCTGCCTGCAGTATGGGAGACCTGGGTTCAGTCCCTGGCTTGGGAAGATCCCCTGGAGGAGAACATGGCAACCCACTCTGATATTTGTGCCTGGAGAATCCCCATGGACAGAGAAGCCTGGTGGGCTACAGTCCATGTGGCCACAGAGTCAGAAACACCTAAGCACAGCAGCAGAATATATATATATTCCCATCACTGAGTCTGATCTATATTTTGTCAAATATTATTTTAGGATTATTCTACACTTGAAATTAGAAACGAAGTGAAAGTCTTTTACTTTGAAATAAATCATCTATTTTGAGGAACTAAAGGATTTATATTTTCTTCTTTTTTGTAGCAAAGTCAGTTGTAGTTTATATATTCCTTGATCATGTATACTTAATGTGAAACCCAGTTAAAATAGCAAGAGTTTGTGTGTATATATATATATATATATATATATATATATACACACACACATATATTTTCCCCAATACTTACAATGTTACTTCACAAACAGATCACACAGTGACTTGCTTTTCAGACTGTAAGACTTGCCATGTAGACTATAAGGCTGGACTTTACACTATGTTGTATTTAGATCTATATATTCTTTTCACTTAAGTAAAATAATCGCAGTTCACAAATACACACAAAAAGATCTCTAGGTATTTGATTAAAAGAAATCTAGAATTGTAGGATACGAGGCTAGGTATATAGTTCTGAAAGGAGTTTGCAGTATGTGATTGTTCTTATTTTCCTATAACTGCCTTTTTGTTTTTGTTTAGTCGCTGAATCATGTCCAGCTGTTTTGCATCCCCATGGGCTGTAGCCCATCAGATTCCTCTCTCCATGGGATTTCCCAGGCAAAAACACTGGAGTGGGTAGCCATTTCCTTCTCCAGAGGATCTTCCTGGCCCAAGGATTGAACCTGTGTCTCCTGCATTAGCAGGTGGATTCTTCAACTGTCTTTTACCTTTTAACATATTATTACCTTTTATACCTTGAGGCCAACTATTTTGAGAGCGAAGTCTCCCCCAGGTTTAGCCTTCAATACAGGCAGGATCACTCTCCCTCCAGATTTTTCAGTGTGTTTTTACTCTGTAAAAAGTTTTCTTTTCTTTTCTTTTTTTTTTTAAACAAAGGGGATTATTAGTGAAAAGTGAAATCAAGGAAAACACATTGAGAGGAAAATAAAGAAGGAACCACCGAAGGCAAGCTGTTGTTGGAGGCTTGGCTTTTACACATTCTGACTGATTTTCCCATTAGCAGGAGAGAATCAGCAACAGAGGGAGTGATGAGAAGACAGTCACTGGCGTCAGACGAATGACCTTCAGATCATTAAGTTCCCTTCCCAGAACCTTTTATTGCACCAAACTCTTCTTATGGAATTTTTCATCTCCATGTTTCTAAGTGTGTAGATAAGCGGGTTGAGCATGGGGACAATAATTGTGTAGAAGAGCGTAAACACTTTATCTTCTGGTAATGTTGTGGCAGGTCTAATGTAAACAAAGATGACAGGTGTGAAAAAGAGGATCACGGACTGTGATGTGGGAACTACAGGTGGAAAGTGCTTTATGGTGGCTTTCTGCAGAATATGTGCACACATTATACAGAATCAAAGTGTAGGAGGCCATCAAAACCACAAAGAGCACCAGTCCCATCAAGCCAGAACTGGCAATGACAAAAAAGCCAATTTTGTGTGTATCAGTGCAGGCTAGTTTCAACAAAAGATATGCATCACGGAAATAGTGATCTATTTCACTGGGGCCACAGAAAGGTCAAACAATCGCAAGAAGAAAGAGACCAAGAGAATGAAGAAGTCCCCCTGCACACGACGCTATGAGAATTGAGTGACGTTTTTGCCTGTTCATGGTGATGGCGTCGTGGAGAGGTTTGCTGACGGCCACATAGCAGTCACAGGCCATCCCTGTGAGGGTGAAGACCTCAATCCCCCCTCAAAGAAGTGGGTGGTGAAAAGCTGTGTCATGCAGTTTTTATAGGAAATGGCCTTTTTCTCCATCAGTAAGTCAGTCAGGAGTTTGGGTGTCACAGTGGAGGTGTAGAAGAGGTCTGAGAGTGCAAGGCAGTTAAGGAAGAAGTACATGGGCTGGGTGATTAGCTGACTGCATGTAGTAGAAATCACAATGATCAAATTCCCCAACCAAATAGCCAGGTAACAGAATAAGAAAAATAAAAAGCAGAGGATCTGGACTTTCTTGTCCATAGAAAGTTCTAAGAGGATAAATTCAGTAACATTATTTCTATCTTCCATGATCTGATGTTCAAGAAAGTGATCTGAAATGACAAAACCAATGAAACGAATCATTGATGAGAAAATGGAAACCTAATATCTACTTTAAATGGCACCAATGCCTTTTAAAGACAAGTTATTTTGAGACCCACTGAAATCATTTTCATTTAATACGAGTCTTTGACTATCTAGTACTAATATTCTTCTATGAGCTAAGAATACAGTGATAAATTAGACAAAGTTCCAGTTTTTATATAATTTAAATTATTTTGTGAGGAAGCAAGGAATTATATTTATCAAGAATTTTAAAAAAAGAGATAATCTTAATAGTGTTAAGTAGGGTGACATATAATGTGCCAATTTAGGATGTAAAATAGAGGTAACTATAGAATTTGCTTGATTAAGTGGTTTCTAATGAAATCACAAAATTGGTGTAGGGTGTGTGGGTGGGTTTTGCAGTGCTGGCACAGAGTCAATGTTAAATAAATATCAATTAAATAAAAATCTGGAAAGTGAACAATGTGCTATAATTTTGAAGGAATAATACAATAAATAATCATCCTTTAGTCAGGTAATTCATGATAAAACTGAAGAACAAATCATTTTTATGAGTGGACTCATAATCCTTTTTGACTTTTAAGTTAGTTAAGTTGCTCAGTAGTATCTGATTCTTTGCGACCCCGTGGACTGTAGACCACCAGGCTCCTCCATCCATGGGATTCTCTGGGCAAGAATACTGGAATGGGTTGCCATTTCCTTCTCCAGGGGATCTTTCTGACTCAGGGATCAAACCCAGGTCTTCTGCATTGCAGGCAGATGCTTTAACCTCTGAGCCACCAGGGAAGCCCTTTTGACTTTTAAGAGGAAATAATTCCTTCATGTGAAATACTCCATGAAACTTTCATATTTCTTAAACAATATTTGAAGCATCTCTAGGTTAATATATTGACAACTATGCTTTTCCTGTTTGTCTATATTTCTCTTGCAAGATTATTTCCTCTTTCAAAATATATTAACATTCAGAAGTTATTTGAGTTCCATCTTATCAGACTGTAATTATAGTTGCCTAGTTTGGAAATAATATACTGAGAAATGGGCTCCACTAATTCCAAATTAGTTCCCCTAAACACAATGCAATAAACAAGATGGAGCACTTCTTCCCGTAATTTCTTAGAGAATTCACCCACACAGTCTGCATGTGGAGTAGAGTTCCCTTTGGTCCACATCTTCTCTAGCATTTGTTATTGATAGACTTTGCAATGAGGACCATTCGGATTCGAGGAAGTGGTCCCTCCTTGTAATTTGCAGTTGAGTCGCTCCAATCATTAGTGTTATGGAGCAAGATGAACTTTTGGAAATGCAGATGCAATTCTATCACCTCCCTGCCACAACTGCTCTTGGATTTTCCCATCATATTGAATATATGATCACATCCCTTCATTGCTTCTTCCCGAAGTTTGTCTCTGATGCCTTTTCACTGGAATGCCCTCTGCACGCTTTGGCTTCCATCCCATAGGGCATTTTTCATTTCTAGAATGTCCTAAGTTTCCCTGGTCACATAGCCTTCCAAGATGCTATTTTCCCTGCGTGAAATTCTTCCTGCATCTTAACCCTGGTTTACGTAGGTTCAACCTACGGATCTCAAACCAATTGTTACTCTGAAAAGCCTTTCCTGACACCCAGGTTTTGGTGAGGGAAGAGGTCCCACTATAAGTTTGCAAAGGATCTGGCTGTGATGTATCATTAAATTCCTCTCAGTGAAAGCAGGAACTCTGTGTCTTCTTCTCTCCACATTCTATTTCCAGAAATTTATTACACGCCTCCTAGCTCATCGTAGGTGCTCAGTATTTACTTAGTGTGTGAAAGACAGAAAAGATCTTGGAGGCCTCAAGGTGTCACTTGGCTCGGCACTTTTGATCTCCTTGTATATTTGGCGATTGAATTCTTTCTTTCCTGGGTTGATGTGTACACTATAATCAAGGCAAAATATAAGGCATTAATACATATCCATAAATATAGTTTCTTGCTTTCAAGGAACTCGTACCGCAGATTTCTACAAGTTAGGGCTTTTCAAAAGCTCTAGAAGTATGTGAACGTTCAGTATGATTCATTTTCACTTCAAAGAAAAATCGTTGGACTTCCATAGCAAAGGTGGAGACCTTCCAACGTTGAGTCCAATACTTATACCTTGACCATTTCAGGCAAGTCTTGTGGTTCCTTCTGGAGGTGTGTGGCACTTGCAGAAATGTGAAAATTTTCCAATGTCCTCAGACTTTGGTGTCATTTGCAATCATCAAGAAAGCTTCCAGGTCTCCCACCACACACAGTCAGTAGCCAACGGAGTGCATTCCAGGAATATGCGTTGTTAACCAGCATCACCGTTGATACTGTTGCTGCACACTCAATGCAGTGGGCAGGGCCAGGATTGTCCTCTGGGTCTCATGTGGAATGGAGAGAAGGGCTTCCCCCACCCCCACAGAGCCCAACACCCCCACCCGCTGTTCACAGCCTTGTGACTAGAAACGGTCCCCAAAACAAGAATCAGACAAACCAGAGAAGCCCAATGATAGTCCTTGAGATGAAGGAACTAAGCAGCTGGTTGAGAAGGCACCAAGGGGAAAGGTTGCTCTTCTTGTCTGCCACTCTACTCCTTTCTTCCTGGACGCCTTAGGGGTTCGTCATGGAGATTTGAAATAAAGTGCACAAAAGTCATATGTGTTGAATCAAGATTTTGCATTTAACCATCTCTCAAAAAGGAAGAGAGCTTCACCTGCACATGTTTCTTTCAAAAACGTCAACTGCTTTTCAATTCTGGGGTTTCTCTCTTGCCTTGTTCAAGTAGCCTTAAGAGTAAAAATCGACGAAAACTACATAAAGATTCAAAGATACCAACAAAGGACACCTTCTGTTTCTGAAATCATCTTTCCATTTAGTAGAACACGAGCTCTATTCTTTGTATTTGGCCTAGGGAGTTAGCAATGTCCTTGTTCAGATGGCAAGGCATCCGCCCGCAGGAGATTGGGGTTTGGTCCCTGGGTCGGGAAGATCCCCCCCCGCCCTGCCCCGGAGAAGGAAATGGCAACCCACTCCAGTATTCTCGCCTGGGAAATGCCACGGACAGAGGAGCCTGATGGGCCGCAGTCCATGGGTCGTATCAAAGTTGGGCTCAACCCAGCAACTAGGAACAGAAGTATTTCCAAAGACCACACTCAAGTGTGTGTGTGTGTGTGTGTGTGTGTGTCTGTGTATCTCCTCTCGCCGTCTTGGAGTCTGTCTCGGAATCTTCATGTATTTCTGCCTCTGTATCTTCTGACAGCCGGCCGCCGGCCCGTTCGTCTGGCCCCGGCCTCTGCCAGGTGCTCTGGCTCTGGCTGAGGAGCTTGTGCAGGCCAGCTGTCTCCCTTGGCATGGGTGCGTGCGAGTGTCTGTGTGTCTGTCTGTGTGCCTGCCTGTGGCTCATCTGCTCTCTCAGGAAGGTCGAGTGCTTGGCGGGCGGCGTGGGGGCAAAGGGGGGCCTCGGTAGTGCGAAGGGGCGGGGCTGACGCGCTCCAGTGGACTGCGCCTCCATGGCTCCAGGTGTGTTTCAGCACCAGGCAGGTGCCCAGCAAGATGGGCGCTCAAGATTCATTGTGCCTAGTCCCGAAGGAGGTTTAGAGTCCAGCGGGCCGCGGGAGTCAGGTCACGGCAGGTCCCGAAGATCGACACCTCTAGGGCGGTGTGGCCCTGATCAGAGAAACGGATTGGGGGCAGGCGCTGCTCAGCGAACGCAGCCGGGCTTGGAGTGGCTGGGGGTGGGAATGGGCCAAGACCTCCGCACCCCTCAGCCTACCCCCCAGGCCCCACGCGCAAACACGCCCACCCTCCCCGTCACTGGGATGTCCTGGAAGCCCTTCGGGCCCCCGGGCCTGGCCTGGCGATTCCTGGTCTGGTTTTGGCGGTGTTTGGTGGCGGGCTGGCGTCAGCAGGCTGGTGTCCTTTCGCAGGCCGTGCACCTCAAGTACAGCACGCCCCCCAAGGAGAGGTGCGGCCTGTTGGCCTGACCTGCAGATCAGAGTGAAAGGGTGGCGACGAGCAAGGCTCTTAGGGCGCCCCACAGCAACCGCCTCTGTCTGGCTGTCGCAGTTTCCGCGGGGTGGCATGTGTTTTCCTCTTTATAACCCGTGCTTGCTGCTCTTCCAGTTTAACTTAGAAGCAGCCCTTATTTTCTGCATTTCTAGTTGTCACCGTTCACTGGGGCTTTCCATGTGGTGCTTGGGATAAAGATCCTGCCTGCCCGTGCTTCAGATAACAAGCGATGTGGGTTCGATCCGTGGGTCGAGAAGATGCCCTGGAGGAGGGCGTGGCCACCCACTCCAGTATTCTCGCCTGGAGAATCCCATGGACAGAGGAGCTAGTGGGCTACAGTCCCTGGGGTCGCAGAGTCAGACACGACTGAAGCAGGTTAGCACACACTCAGGTTTTAGTTCAGCCACTCAGGTGTGTCCGACTCTTTGCCACTCCGTGGACTGCAGCACTCCAGGCTTTCCTGTCCTTCAGTATCTCCTGGAATTTGCTCCAACTCATGTCCATTGAATCATCATGCCACAGAACCATCTCATTCCGGTGGCATCCACCAGAGAGGTGGCTGGGGTTTGGCAAAGTGCCTGGTCTTGCTGCGTGGGTGTGAACCTGCCCTCACCACTCCCTGACCGTGTGACCGTCACCGTGTCCTCCTCTGTAAATTTGGAGGGGGCAACACCTGCTTGGGAAGGGGCACACACAGCATCTTGTATATAATCAATGCACCATCCATCGCAGCATTGTATATATTAATAACAGGGATCACATTTAATAACCTGCTCCTTTTTCTCTCTTGTCACTTAACTGTGCTCCAGATCACATCTGCTTTACTTACCCCCGTAAATCCCACACCCAGCACAAACAAGACTCAACAAATTTGTGGCTGAAGAGGCAGGAACATACCCTGTCTTCAAGGAGATGAAGCCAAGCGAGATGAGGGCCTAATGATAACCCTGTGTGATGAGGGGACCTCAGGAGGACCTGCATGGCTGTGGGGTGGGGTAGGGGCATGGGCAGATGAGCTCCTGGATGGGGAGGTGGCAGGAAGGAGGGCGGGCTGTTCCTTGTGGGGTGTCCACAGATTATACTTCGCCCCTCACTGATGAGCACTTAGGCAGTTTCCAAACACATGTCACTGTTAGGAGGAAACAATCATTGCCTAGCTCCTACTCAATTGATTTCGTACAATATGTTTCTAGCATTGGAGTACAATCATCTGCTTTATTCATTCCATGCTCCGTCCATCCACCCATCCAGCCAGCCATCTGTTCATCCAACCATCCACTCACTAATCAATCCATCCGTCCACTCATTAACTCATCTGATCATCTCAGACCCATTGAGAAGACAGACGCCTCTTCCACTCCTGCTCCTAGGAGGACCCCCAGCGTGAGTGACTGGAGCCTTGTGGGGACAACAGGGGAGACACAGAAGGGAGATGCCTGCAGGCCCTCCTCCCTCTGAAAGGTGAAGCACCCACCTGGTCCTAATGCCTCCTTGTTGGGGTCTTCAGGCCGGCCCTTTTCCTTCTTGCGAAACAAGAGGCTGATGGAGGACTTAATTGATGCCCTTTTTCTTTGGGGCTTTGTGCAGCGAGTCCTGCCTGCTCGTGCCGCTGCTGGGGTTGTTCCCGGGGCTGTCCTGAGAGCCTGTCGAGCTTTAGGGAGAGAAAAGGACCTTTAACTGGCACCCTTGTACAAACACACACCCCTCCACAAGATCTACTGATAGAAATGGGCACCCAGCAACACCCGCACCTCAACCTCGAAGCAGACAGTGGAGTCTCCTTCACCAAACACACTCCACACAAGCAATGCAGGCTCCGAGACACAGAGAACCACCCCAGGAAGTTGAGATTCTCTGCCTCGAGCTCTCCCCCGAGGAGGGCTGGACTCCAGGCCAGCTGGTGCAGAGGGCACTCCGACCCTCCATCAGGGTCGCTGCTCAGCAGGTGAAAACGCTCAAGCAGAAGGCAAGCTCCCCTGCTCTGGGCAGTTCCCCCCACCTCCTGCAGGGTGACTGTCCCCGGCCATGGCAGGAGAGCGACGGTCACCGTGCAGGTCTGCTGGCCAAGTGACCACATGTGTCCTCCATCGAGTGCTGCCTGGCTCAGGACGGGAGCTTAGGTGGTGGTCTCAATGAGGACAGTGTCAGTCACAGGAGGGGACAGAGTCTCCTGAGAGGAGACCCCTGAGGAAAAGGGAGGGACCCTCAAGAGCGAACCTGAGAGGTACAGGGCCATCACTGTCAGGAACATGCCCCGGGCCGGGCAGACCTCTACCAAGATCAGGAAGAAAGCTCCCACAGGAGTCAATCTGTAGAGAAGGACGTTTTCTAAAATCACTGAGGTCACTGAGCTCTTCTTCCCCAGCACCTGAAGTTCACCACTAAACACAGGCACTAAACCCAAGGGTATTCCTTTAAAATCATCCTTGCAACTCCTTCAAGACAAGAGGCGCAGAGCTCCTGAAACTGATGACGGGCACACAGGCCGCTTACTTGTGGGCGTCCCTGAGGTCCTCATGGGTGGCTGTGTGCAGCGCCCCCGTGTGCAGGCGGCCCAGCCGAAGGGACAGCGGTAAGGCGGGGGTCGAGGTTTCACATTTGATGGTGGTCTTGTCATCTCCTACCTCTTCCCGTATAGCTGGCAGCTGAGGGAGTGAGGTAAGTGTCCAATTGGCTAACAATAGACTGTTTTGAAAATGGCAATCACATAGGCGTTACATTATAACCAGAAACTTATTTGAAAATCTATTAGCTATGCTTTCCCCCAAGTACAAAAAAACCCCCTTGTTCTAGCTTAATGCCATCTTAAAGGACTGTCTTGTTCAAGAGAAGCAGGGCTATGGGGCAGCGAGAGCATCCGATTGAGTGCAGAGACCATGGATGGGAGCCTTCCTGCAGCTGGGCTCTGCCCTCTCTGGAATCCAGCGACCAGATGGCCCTGCCGGGCAGGACAGCAGAGCGACGCCAGCACCGTGGACCCTGCATGGCATGAACTGCCCTGATGAAAGGACTGTGCTCATTGCCAGATGCTGCTCAGAAGCACCACAGCTAGAGTATGAAACCTCTCAGCAAAGCCGTCCAGACCTTTCTGTTTGAAGGAGAAAAAGACACAGCTTGTGCCACCACCCAAGATCATTTGTAATGATGATGCAGGTTACTGGAACCCATGACAACAAGAGAAACACAGAAAAGGTACCTAACCCCTCCACACGAACACCATGTGCCTGGATCGTATTTCTCGGTAACATACAGACTCGGGGCTACTCACTGAAGTACTTACACGCAGTTCGAGTGTCATTCGCTCACAGTGGTTTCCGTAAAGCACCCCCTGGTCTTCACTAAGAGATGATCTTGTATCACCCTAGTGGGGTGGGAGGTTCAAAAGGGAGGAGATATATGGGTACCTATGGCTGATTCATGTTGAGGTTGGATAGAAAAGAAAATTCTGTAAAGCAATTATCTTTCAACTAAAAAATAAACAAATTAAAAAAAAAAAAAAAAAAGAGAGATGATCTCTCCTGGACTCCCAGCGTTTCTGCTGGTCCTGGGTGTGAGGACAGGAAAGACAGTGGTGGCAACAGTGTGGGGAACAGATTAACCCCTCAGGGTCCAGACAGGTCTCACTGACACATCTGGGTGTGTGGTTAAGCCAGGGGAGGTTTTAGGAGACATGCATGGCATGTATTTTTATAAACAATGAGTGTGTTGTTTTAACCAACTAACCTGTGCCTTTTTAGTGGGATTCTGTAAAGAATACTGATCCCGTGCAGTCCCACGGGAGCTTGGTGACAACAAAGTGACAGTGCAAAATACAGCTGAGCTCGTTTAACAGCAGCTGGATAAACTGGGCACCCTCTCCTGAGCTCTAACAAGAACCCTCAGACAACAGAAGGCTACAAAGGCTAGAAATTATCCACATGGAACTGAACAGGGATCGATCTCAAATTCAAGTTAAAATAAGCATTTATAAAAATCAGAAAACAGCAACGAACAGAGCAGGGAAGTGACACACCTGGGTTGACTATGGACTCAGTGGAGACAAACACCTGCCTCAAAGTCAGGGACTGTGGCCAGCCCCTTCGCCTGGGCCTTCTCCTGAGGAAGGCCTCTGGGTCCACAGCCTGGCTGCCCTACCCAGGATGGGAGCCACACCACTGGTGCCCACATGGCCAGGATGGGCAGCACCGTGTCCACTTAACAGGAGGGCAAAGCAGGCCACAGAGCAGGCGAGTGGCACACCCAGGTCACCAACCCCAGGGGGACAGCGCTGGTCTGCTGTGCCCAGGAGAAGGGCTCCTGGGCACTGAGCTGCCTGAACTGGAGCACAGCCACCCCAGTCCTGCGGGAAGGCCCAGGAGTACTCGGTCAGTGGGCTGGGAGCAGGAGAGGGACAAGGAAGGCCAGCCCTTGGGGCACTGGACTCCAACAACAGGGGCTCATCCAAGTGACCCGAGGGGAGAGGCAGCGAGCTCCCTCCTGATGCTCCCTCCATCAGGGATGCCGTGATGGACACGAGAGCCTCTGGAGGAAAGGTGGCTGGACAGCACCATGGTTAAGTGTCCAGGCTCTGATCAGACCAGTCCGCACCGTGCTGCTGGGTGTGAGAGCCTGGGCAGGGTGCCCGGCCTCGCTAAGCCTCAGTGTCTATGTCTGCTGAATGGGGATAGCAGCAATCTGGATCTCACCTGGGGCTGAGATGACAGACTCGGAAAGCACGTGCCTGGCACACAGAGTCTCCTGCACACTGCTACCCACCATCATTAAATTGGCTTCCCGCAAATCTAACATCTATGGCTCTGATTCAGTCATTTCTTACATGAAAACACCAAGCGGAAATTCCATGGTGGTCCAGAGGTTAAGACTTTGCACTTTCACTGCCGGGACACTGGTCTGATCCCTGCTTGGGGAACTAAGATCCCATAAGCTGTGTAGCATGGCCAAAAACATAAGTAAAGAACATTTTAAAAATAAGAAATAATACTATGTCTATTATAAACATGCATGAGATGATCAGAAGGCAAACAAGTGGGAGAAAGGCACACTGTTACAACTGTCCCAACGAATGACCTATTTCCAACAGAACCATCACCACATTTTAAGTGGTGGGTGAGTTTCATTACTTACATTAAAACGTCAATTATTCACCAGGACATAATCACACAGTGTTCATTAATGTTAAACGATAAGGACTCTTTAATACTTCACAGAGAAACAAAGGCGTGCTACATTACTAAATAGTTTACCTTTCGACACTGCTTCCTTAAATCACTAGGCTGATAGATGCATGCAAAGAAATGAAGAGAAACCAGATTCATTGCGACTCTGAAGCTAAAATTTCAAGAATCCGTAGAGGCAAATACAATAAAGCAAAAATGATGGCAAACATGTAAGTGACATGAAGATTTACAGAACATATGACTGGAAGCAGAACATTTTTTTTGACCACAGAAGATAAATAAGCTATTCAAGATTTACTAGAGAAACACTATAAATTATTACTCAAGAAGATACCATTCTATTACAACATCATGATTTATTAAAGCACAGCATTCTGTACAACAAAGGGCCTTAACAGGTGTCTATTCTCAGCCAAATTTCTCTATAAGTTAGTTTCTCTTAATCAAAAACATGTTATACTTTAAATTAGTAATTTAACTGATGAGGAAGTTACCATAATATCTATTTTAACATTGAACAAATCTAACCAGCTCTTGGACATTAATGTAAAATCCTGACATAGAATTTGATTTAAAACTTCTCAGAATAAATTCATTAAAGCAAGTTCCCTGTGATAATATGTAAGAATGAAAGCTAGCATAATAGCAGGTGCAGTCTTTACATTTTATTAACTATAGAAGATACTTTCTTAACGAGTCTAATAGAGACATTAACTGTGCAAAAGCTGATGAGATTTACAGTCTTAAATACAAGCACCAACACAGAAAGGATATTGTGTCAGTTCAGTTCAGTTCAGTCGCTCAGTCGTGTCCGACTCTTTGTGATCCCATGAATCGCAGCACGCCAGGCCCCCCTGTCCATCACCAACACTTGGAGTTCAACCAAACTCATGTCCATCGAGTCGGTGAAGCCATCCAGCTATCTCATCCTCTGTCGTCCCCTTCTCCTCCTGCCCCCAATCCCTCCGAGCATCAGAGTCTTTTCCAGTGAGTCAACTCTTCACTTGAGGTGGCCAAAGTACTGGAGTTTCAGCTTTAGCATCAGTCCTTCCAATGAACACCCAGGACTGATCTCCTTTAGAATGGACTGGTTGCATCTCCCTGCAGTCCAAGGGACTCACTCTCAAGAGTCTTCTCCAACACCACAGCTCAAAAGCATCAATTCTTCAGCGCTCGGCTTTCTTCACATCCCAACTTTCATATCCAAACATGACCACTGGAAAAACCATAGCCTTGACTAGATGGACCTTTGTTGGCAAAGTAATGTCTCTGCTTTTTAATATCCTATCTAGGTTGGTCATTAACTTTCCTTCCAAGGAGTAAGCGTCTTTTTAATTTCATGGCTGCAATCACCATCTGCCGTGATTTTGGAGCCCGCAAAAATAACGCCTGACACTGTTTCCCCATCTATTTCCCATAAAGTGATGGGACCAGATGCCATGATCTTAGTTTTCTGAATGGTGAGCTTTAAGCCAACTGTTTCACTCTCCTTTTTCACTTTCATCAAGAGGCTTTCTAGTTCCTCTTCACTTTCTGCCATAAGGGTGGTGTCATCTGCATATCTAAAAGTCCATTAATTCTACACTTAAGAGGATCATTTCTTTATGTAAGCACAATCTCATTTATTAATTACACATGATATGTAGTTTAGGATCCATCTACATTATGCTTATACCTGCGTGTTGCTGCTGCTAAGTCCCTTCAGTCCTGTCCAACTCTGTGTGACCCCATGGACTGCAGCCTACCAGGCTCCTCCATCCATGGGATTTTCCAGGCAAGAGTACTGGAGTGGGTTGCCATTGCCTTCTCCTGTAAATGCATAGTGATACACCAATTCAAATTACTGCTATGGGGGAAAAACACCATTTAACGAGACAGGAAGACAAAGCACAAACCCGACTAAGGGGACTCACGCTGTGGACCACAGCACTGCTATGACCAGAGGAAGTGGGGGGACGGGGGAGGGGAGATGGATGAGTAAACTACAGCCTCGGGGGCTGGGGGGGGGGATCTGGATTGAGGACGACTAAGCAGACAACAGGATGAGACAGGAAATCAAAACCAATGATGAAAGCAGACACACTGTCAGAGAACTCCAACAGCAAGGAAAACATACAGAACTGTTCTTTTCATAAATATTCGGAAAGAAATCAAGCATGAAACCACAGAGAAATCGTCAAAGAATTTTAAATATCAACTAATTAGCCAATGATGCAAATTATAAAAACAGTGTCAAAAGACCACAAAATGGACTAGTTACCACTTCACAGGCCTCTAAAATGATTCACGGTTAATTTAATTATAAGCTGACTAACAATGCAGCTAACATGAAATGGGTGGTAACAGAAAAAAGAGATAATACAAGTCCAGTTACAAAGCAGAGTGTTGTACACGTGATTTCATGGGGTAAACAGCAATGCACTCACAACACCTAAGCTAAACACCCAAGAAAGCTGGAACATGTGCTTTAGAGCCGCACACTTTGTCACCAAAAGCCCTAGGTCGTCATCCCAGTTTTAGACTTGGAAAAGTGAGGCAGCCTGACATCTTCCCTGGGGCCCTGGGGCACTGGGCTTTTAACCTGGTTTCACACGCAGAGCTGGCCGGAGTGCGTGGCCAGGTCCATCAGCAAGCAGACCAGTGTAGATTCTTGGTTTTGTTCCCACCGCATGCCCTGTACCCTGTAGCCAGGCATTCCCAATGGAAAATGTGCTGCACGACTTTCCCACGCCATGACAGCTGCCTATAGTTACTTTCACAAAGCTGTCTGCTCCCTGAGAACAGAAACTTCCCTGCAGCTGCTGTGCCCAGCACAGGCCAGGCCCAACGTTACAGAGGCAGGCTCTGGCTGAGTTCATGATGACATGCTAAGTTGGTGGTCCAAATATCAAGACTAATTTGTCACTGTGCCATTGTGGAATGATTAAAGACTAGGCGGTTTAAAAACTTTTAGACCTCTGAGCGTAGCAAATGTACCTGATTTTCTTCTGGGTATAAAGAGAAAAATCAAAAAACAAACAAAAAACAGCGTGCTGGGGGAGGGATGCGGCAGGGAGGAGGCAGACACATACCAGAGTCATGATGCCCAGCTGGTCTCCCTCCTGTGCCGGGCTGTGCCGCCTCGTTCTGGGCTTGGGCAGGGGTGGGCAGGAGCCAGCATGCGAGGAGGTGGGAAGCAGGTTGAGGGAGCTCACTGATTTAAAACGACAGAGGCTGCCTAAGCTCCCCCTGCCCTCCCTGCTCTCAGTCTCCTCGGCCCGCTGCTCCGTGTTCTCCTTCTCTTCTTCGATCAACCTAAAATAGAATAAAATGCATCACCTGCCTTTGTCAGCAGAGGAACCTGTCTGGACAATAAATTTGGGCTGGCATTCTGTGTCATGATTAGCAAATTCCAGAAACAGTTGCTCAATGAACATCTCAGCCAAAAGGTTCTACGTTTCCTCTTTTGAATATTCTCAAACTTAGAATAACTTAGCGTTGAGTCTTACTGGCCCCTGATCATTCACGCTTGATTTCACTTATTTACTCTAACCTTCTGCAGGGACCCTGGTGGCAGCTCTCTTCCTCTGAGGAGATACCTCAAGTTGACAACCCTTACTTCCCCTGCTCTCAGGGCAGAGATGCATGTCAGTGCCTCAAGTCTTTTCCACTGGGAATCAGGAACTCTGTATAATCAAAACAGCAATTCACGAACAAGCTGCAGTTTCTAAACACAAGTCTCCAGACCAGATGAAGTGCTGAGTTGATCTTTTTTTTTTTTTTTTAAGGTTGTGTATATACAAACGCATCACTTGATGAAGTTCTCCACCAGCTTTGTGTGAGTTTCTGGGTTCATGTCAATGTGCTGCATTAACCTAGAATTCACAGTTTCTGCTCTTCTCCCCTAATGTGTGGTGGATGTTTTTATATAGCAGTTTAAATACACGATTATGCAAATAAAATGATTTTCAAATTAAAATACAAGATTCTTACAGACAGTAAACTCTCCAGCTTCACTTCTACTCATACATCTTGAAAGTTTTTCACTGTTGATTACAAGTTGATGGACAGAATTTACCATTTACATCAAGTCAACTTGTCGCATAAGGAAAAATCACTTTTACCTGACAACTTGCTGTAAAAATAAAAATATTAATATATAACCATTCCATACTTCCTGCAGGGATGCAGAAAGATCATCTTTCTGAGCTCGTCTCTGCTCAAACACGGCCCACAAAGCTGTCTGTCTTGGCGTCAAATGGGCAGGCGACACCACCTGCGTTTGCTGGTTGTCCCATTCACCCCCTGCCTTTCCCCGGGATCCCCGCACTCGGCCGACAGGAAAGGGCACCTCAGCCTGGGCTGACGTGGCGAGAACAGTCTGAGCAGCAGCTCTGCCTGGTCCTGTGCAGGGTCACCAGCCTGCGGCCACTCTGATCGTGGACTCGGGACACGGGCATAGCTGTGCAGGTGTGGCACCAGGCAGGCCTCGGGGCCCCCAGCCACCCGGGCCGCACCCAGACCCAAGGCCCCCTGCTCACCACGAGGGAGGCCTTTGGATTCTATCCCGTTTTGAAAATTGTTATAACTGCCAAGATGGTGTCTAAAGAAAACATCTTAAATATACTGATGAGATGTGAAAAACTCAAACACATGTCCTTGGACCACTGTCTTACAACAAGCCAATCTTCACACTGCATTAAGTTAAAAAGGAAAATGCAGATCTGAGTGGGAATTTGCCAACCCCAAAACTCCAGCTTTCACCAGCTGGCTTTTCACCAGAACGTGGGGGGCTCCGAGGGCCACAGGAGGGTGCAAGGGCCATAGGGGACACCGCCTCGGCACCTCACCCACCTTGGGGCTCAGAGCCGACGGGGAACACCCCACAACGCCCCGCCACAGAGTGCTGACACCACACCGTGGATAGAACGCCCTGGCTGACCGAGCTCTATAAGCAAGGGCAATCTAAAAACTGAAAATTCTTGAAGCAGACCTGAGGTCAGGTTTCTTGCTATGGAACACTCAGATGTCCCTAGAAGACAGCTCCTCAGAGAAACCGAGTTTCTGGGGAGCCGAGTTCGCAATCACCCACTGAATCTCTTCATTGATGGTGTCCAGCTTCTCCTGAAGCATCACAGTCAGAGTCTTGGCATTGGCCTGCCCACTGGGCGACAGCTGAGTGGCCGAGCTGAAGAGGGTGACCCTGTCGCCCTCGTCGTCAGACACGCCCTCGTCACTCTCAAATGCCTGGGCCACGTCGGCCAACATGCTCGCTTGCTCCGCGTGCTCCCAGTTCTGCTCCTTCAGGGTCTGCATCTGGGCACGAGAGGACCACGTCTCGTCAGCAACATTCAGGGCAGCTCAAGTCTATCAGGAACTGAACCCAATTTTACATGGAAACCCTGACTGTGGATAAATGGGCCATGTTCATGAGACACTGCCATCTCTTAATCGAGCAGGACTGAAGAAATGGGCAGGGGGAGAATCCAGTTCCTAGATGGCCTGGTGACACCCAGGACGGCAGGCATTCTATGAGGTTATTCAAAAGGGTGGGCTGATGGAGTCAGAGACAGAAACTGAAAATTACAAAAATACATCCATGCCTCCATCAGCCAGGCTGGAGGAAAATAAGAAAAAAGAACCCTTCAGCTCGGCAGCCACTGGGTCCCTATCAGCGGTCACCTCTGGTACCAGTTCACCAGAGAGTGCCATCCTCGCAGGCTTCCAGCCCTCCATTTCCCAGGCTGGTCTGAACACCCACAGACAGGAGCGAGCAGGGTCAGCCAGGAGACAGGAGGGCCAGCCCCCCTGCGGCTCTCCTCTCTGGGCACAGGCCCTCGGGCTGTTCTGGGGGATGGCCCCTCGCACCACAAGTGTGGCTCTGTCATCAGAGACACACGGGAGAGGGCCCACGGGGCCCCGTCCCGCCCTCCGGCTCTCACACCTCACACCCTTCTCTCTGAAAACGTCCCCCCTGCCACACTGTCACCCAGGTCCTGCCTTCTTTCCCAAACATGACCTCAAAGGAACTGAGGGGCAGCCTCGAGGTGCTGGCTTGCTGGCTCCCTGTCCCCTGTGGCCAGTGCCCTCGCCTCCTGTCTTCATCACAACCCCACCCCAGGCCTGGGCTACCCCCTTCGCTGGCTCCAGGACCACCTGCCATCATTCCTGCTCCACTCTAGCAAACCAGCTGCCTATGGGTTCACCCCCATCAGCCCGGTCAGCACATCCTCTCCCTTCTCTCGCCTTCCAATAGCACAAGGGGAACCAGCAGAGTCCTCCTCCAGGGCTCCCTGCAGCACCCACTGTGGGTCTCTGAAAGCTCCCTGGGAGCAGCCTCTATGGTCCCCTCCCGCCCGGCTCCTAGCTCTCTGCCAGCAGGCGGTGGGTGTGCCCCAACCTGCAGGGCAGCTCCCCGGGGGTTTGAAGAACCCATGTTACCAAGCCCCCTCCCCTCTTTGCCCTCCCCCACACCCGCCCCAGCATGTCTCTCCCTGGGATCCAGGCCCTGCCCTCCCTGCAGTTATTCCTGTCGCTTGCACCCCTTCTCAACCTTGGAATGCAGGGTTCCCCACAGCTCTACCCTTGCACCCCATCTCTCTCCACGGGCACCCACCTGGTGACTTTACCGTGCTCGTGGCTTTCAATGCCATCTGTATGCCCACGACCCCAAGTCCACCCTGAGCTGAGTGAGTCCTCTCCCGGATGCAGGCCGGAACACTCAGCTGCTCTCCTCACAAGTCCCTGGGACACCCCATGGGCTTGTCCACCTCAACAGGGCCAAGGCCCAGCTCTTAGCTCCCCGTCCCGGCAGCCCTCCTCACCTCAGGAAACAGGCTCTGGCCTCAAGCTGCTGAGGCCTGAGCCCGGGCTCCTCCCTGATGTGGCCCGCTCTCTCCCTTGTCCCCACTGGTTGACACGACCCTTTTTCTATCTCCAAGTGGCTACTTCTCTTCTTGCCTCGGGGCTCTGGTTCAAGGTCACCCTCCTGGTGT
Source organism: Bos indicus (assembly GCF_029378745.1). Taxonomy (NCBI): domain Eukaryota; kingdom Metazoa; phylum Chordata; class Mammalia; order Artiodactyla; family Bovidae; genus Bos; species Bos indicus. The sequence goes on from NC_091784.1 coordinate 880,080, forward strand.
CACCTTGCTGGCCACCCTGTTCACACACAATCGTCCCCTCCTCCTTGGACAACTCGGGCACTCTGGTCTCCTTTCCCTGCTCATTACTGTTCGACAGGCTGTGCGGGTTTAAAAAGGGGTCCACAAATTCTTCCCTCCTCCTCCCTTCAAGCGGCAGAAGGGGCAACTCCTGCTCAGCCCCTAAGCGAGGCAGGACTGTGCAGCTCACTCTTGCAAACAGAAGTGAAGGTGTGCGGCCTCGGGATCAGGGTGCAAAAGGCCCCGGGCTAAACCCCACGCTCTCACTCTTAGAGGGTGTTCCTAGGAGAGTCAGGCCATATGGGAAAGCCACACGGCAGGGACCTGGGCCTGTCCCCAGCAGCCAAGTGAATCTGAAAGCCTGCCATCCAGCCCTGGGGGGCCTTCCTGTGTCTGTGCCCTCAGGAGGCCCTGAACCAGGCCCGCCTGCTACAATGCACAGGCACTGTGGACCGTGAGCTGCTCCCTAGGAAGTCATTAAGCTTTGCAATGATTCGTTACGTAGCAGTGGATAAAGGACACACACGGTTTTTAATTCACTGCTGGAGTCCTACTTCTGACCATGTCTGGCCCAAACTAACTGCTCACTGAATATGGAAGCTCAAAACACAGACATGTATGAACAAACACATGGCATGAATGAGGTGAAAAGATAAAGGCACTTAAACTCCCAATGAGAATTCTTCTCACTATAAGCTGATGGATATGTGTATCCATTTACTCGTAGGATGATTTCAAAACTGTGGTAATTAGTACCATGCTGGAGCTCACAGTAGGCCACAAGTTATCCAAATTGGTTATTTTAAGAAAAAAAAAAAAGCATGCCTTAAAAGTAAACTCTTAGCCAGAAAAAGGAAAATGGGAAGACATAAAGCGACCTATCAGCGCTTTGTTCCAAACCCACCTCAGGACCACAGTGTGAGGGGGCAGGTGCCTCACAAGGTGCCCACCAGGGACGGGAAGAGGGCCGCGGGGTCCTTGCCTCTGACAGCTCATCGTGCAGCGCTGCCAGCTGGCCTTTCTGGGGGCATTGTAGCACTGCCCGATCTCCTGAGTAGTCTGCTGACCAGTCTGCCACAGGGAACCTGAGGTCCAGAGCACTGCCCAAGTGGGGTCAGCTGAAACACACGGCAAAGAGCAGCGCTGTTAGAAGAAAAGAGAGCTCACTCTGTCAGTCGAGCCAGAGCCTGTCCATTTGGAAGATTGGCAATTTCACAGCAAAAGGGCCCCCGGGAGGGCACTGCCCTCTGGCTCCAACAGCAACAGGCCACCCGCTGCTCCACAGACACTCAGGGCTCATCCCCAGCAGCTGGAAAACTCCCATATGTGGGGAAGGCAGTGCTGACGCGAGGGTGTGGAGCTGACTAGGACAGGATCGGCTGTCTGAGGCTGGGGCATCCAGGGTCCCTCTGGAGCCCACTCTCAGGTCCCAGGGCGGGGCCTGCACCTGCTCTGCTTTCCCCTTGGCACCCCACCTCCCCTTCGGCCCACGCCTGCTCTGACCTCCCTCTCCCACGGGAAGTCTGTGGATCACAATCACCAGTCTGCCTGGAACACTGTCTGCACTGCTCTCATTGTTTTTAAAGGTGTCTCAAACAACCCGCAGCAGAAAGGGCTCGGACCCACACCTCGGAGCTGAGCACCACTGGTGTCTCCCATTAAAACAAAGGCGAGCGTGTCACTGGACTCTGGGCTGAACAAGGCCCAGCACAGATGCTCAGGCCCTGAGCACTAAGGCCTGGGCCTGCAGGTGCCAGGAGCTCACTCAGCAGGGGCCTGCTGAGAGGCAGGGTGGCCCCGCCTTGACTGTGAGCCACCTGCACTGCAGGACCGCCCGGGCTGTGCTCAGTCTTGTCCCTGGGAAGAGGGTGGTGCCTTCACGTGCAGGAGTCCCTAAACCTGGGAGACAGGACCTTCCTCCGAGGACAAGACACCCCATACATCTGCAGAGTGGCCAGGGCCGACCACCAGCTCAGCCTGCTCGGGGTCACCCGCTGCTCTGCGCGACGGTTTTGCAAGGAATACTGTGTTGCATAGGAGATGGAAGTCTGGAATCTCCCGGAGCCACACCTGTCTTCCCTCCTGTCTCCTCTCCCTCCTGACAGAACTGCTCCCTTCTCTGCCCCACTTGCACCCAAGGGCCTGGGGCCAGAACACACTTGGGAACTGGGTAGGGGGTACGACACAGTCCCACTGTGGACTGCGGACCCTCGAGGGTCCTCTGAGGGCCACAGAGGCCTCCGGGTTGGGTCGCCACCCAACCATCACCTCCCAGTCCCCTCGCGGGATGCAGCCTCCATCTCTTTCCCCCTCATCACCCGAAGCTCTATCCCCCCCGGAGAAGGTCTCAGAGACAAGGTGACCAATTCCTCTGGGAGGCCCACTAAATATGCTGTGCCTGCCCTGCCTGTGAGCCAGGTTTTCAGTCCCCACTCCCTTTCTCCTGAGCCAGCATAGTGCTCCCCACCCAGCCCACAGTGCCCGCAAGCCCCACTCCGAAGCCCCACCTGTGCTGCTACGTCACTGCCGTGACCCCTCGAGAGCTGCCTCCTGGAGACACCCCTCCCTCGCACCAGCCGCTGTGGCCCACTGTCTTCAGAGCACAGCGGGCCCTCCTGCCCCGCGGCTGCTTCCTCTTCTTGTCTCTCACACTCACTGACACACAGGGGACTGGTGACCAGGCCCCAGGTTTCTCCATCTGAGCCCCCCAACCATGCCAGGCCTCGGGTCCTGGCACCAGGGCCCTCCTCATTACCCAAAAACCCCCAAGAGCAGGAGGCCATGTCCACCTCCTCTTTCTCCACTGTCTACACAGTCTGCCTCACACTCACCTTGTCCATCCCGGGAGCAGGGGTTCCCCACTTCTGACAGCACCAGCCTCTCACCTTGGGGGAGCTCTACCAGCAAGTCCAGCCATGTCCCCTATCCATATTGCAGGGCACGTGCTCTCCTTGAACTCCACCCACTGTGGTTTCGGACTCCACCTGCCAGTTTCTGGCTCTGCCTTTGTCTCAAATGATATCCCCTTACTCTAGAAGAAGGCTGGGTTGGGGCCCTGGACTGTGAGGATCCCCTAAGTACACAAACACAGAAATATGCGTATGGGCTCCAAACTGTCTCCTAAGTCAGGCTTCAAGCAGTAGTCGATTTCCTACAGATGAATGAATGTCACCAGTTAAGCACTTAATGACCTTTGCTAAAGTTTGTCTCTCACTTGTGACCATTTTTCCGTGAAGAAGCCAAAGAAACATTTAAATACTTAATAAGAATTACCACCCCTCGAACAATGAGGAAGAAAAAATCAGGATGCTCAGTAATCTGCTCGCCTCATTCACAAGCCAGGTGATTCCTCCCACCACAGTCAACGGCAAGTCATGTCTCAGTCTCCATTCATGTAAAAAAGACTACAGGTCATTAACCTTCTGCGACTCTTCCGAAACATCAGTGTCACAGTCTGTCAGGCCCCTCAAATGAATACACCCAAATATCAACTGGTCGCCCCCACACTTCCAAATCTCTGCCTGTGGTTTTGAGTGTTGTCAATACTGTGACTACCACTCCATGGTACCAAGTTTGACCCTAAGGAACGATGCTTGTCTCTTCCCTCTTGCTGGTCACGAAGCTACAGGCTCCTTGAGGTGCGACCATGAGCAACACCCAGTCATACTGTCCACACACCAGACAGGCCCTTGTCACACTCGACAGTGCTGAGGGGAGCTGCCCGGGGGAGCAGCCTACCCATAGTGGAAGGGAGCCCCTCGCACTCTCATCTGGTCCAGTTCAGCTCTCAGGGTTTCCAGGTTTAGAATCAGCTGGTCCTACGAAACAGCAAATGACACAGCCTGCACCGCTTGCTTTCCTGATGTAAAATGACTTGCACCAAAATGTGCAGAACAGGTTATGTGAGTAGGTATCCACTCCGAACATTTTAATTCTGAGAAAATGTTCTCTAGGAGTCCCTAGAAAATATAAACACTCAGAACAATATTCACCCATAAACCACAATGAGGAGGAAGTTCCATCTCAGGCGCAGAAAAGGTTTCTCTGGAGGAAACATGGCAAGCCATTAACAACGATGAAGTCTGTAGAGAGAAGCTCGACTTCAGGCGGGGGTTCGGGTCAGGGGGACACAACTCACTCTATTGCCCTCACTCCTCTCGTTGCTTTAAACGGTCTCCATGGAGCTCACCTGCATTCCTGGGCATTCCTCACATTCATTCCTCTACAGCCCACTTCACTTCCTTATGGGGTAAAACAAGTCAAACGGGCCAAGTTTCCGAGTCACTCGACTCAACCTGGAAGCTCTGTGCTGTCGGCCATGGCAGTCACTCGCCTCGTGCAGCCCCTGAGCACGTGAGACAGGCTGGTGCAACACTAGATGTGGAAACCACACAGAAGATTTCAAGACTCACAGTGAAAGAAGGATGTCAAGGAGCCCATTGGGTTTTAGGAAATTTTTGATTGTGTAGGTGGCTCGTATTATCTTTCTGACGCACAGCACAGTCCACGTGAAGGGCTCACGCTTTGTCTCAGCTTTCAGGTGATCCCAGAAAGGACTACTCAGAATTCTGAACCACACATAACAGCCACACACTCTAAATTCAACTATAATGCAAACACATTCAGTGTTCAAAACCAGAAATGCTATACGTGTTACAGCAGTGGATTAGCATAAGGAAAATGTAACTTGACTTCTGCTAAGCATCTGCTCAAACTCATGTCCATTGAGTTGGTGATGCCATCCAACCATCTCATCCTCTGTCATCCACTCTCTTCCTGCCTTCAATCTTTCCCAGCATCAGGGTCTTTTCCAATATGAAAATTCATATTAAAAAACTGGAAATAATTACCTCAAGCATTTTTTAAACGTAATAACAAAGTTGGCAAGGCTGTGTTTTATAAAATGAGCATCAATTCAATTTCAAGGTTTAAAAAGCTGTTTTAGAATCTACTGTATAAAGAAATGGAGAGAAGAATGATCTAGTTGAGATTGGCTTTGTGTTAAAAATTGCTGAGATTAATTGATGGGTCATGGGTATTTATTATACTACTCCATCCACTTTTGTGCATGTTTGAAATTTTCCATTGTAATACATTTAAAAACAGTTTATTTTCTGTTAGAACAGAGTCTTCTCCAGCAACACAATTCGAAAGCATCAGTTCTTCAGGGCTCAGCCTTCTTTATGGTCCAATTCTCACACCCATCCGTGACTACTGGAAAAACCATAGCTTTGACTATATGCATCTTTGTCAGCAAAGTGATGTCTCTACTTTTCAATATGCTGTCTATGTTTGTCATAGCTTTCCAAGGAGCAAGCAGTTTTTAATCTCATGGCTGCAGTCACCGTCTGCAGTGATTTTTGAGCCCAAGGAAACAAAACCTGTCACAGCTTCCACAATAAGGCATCGGCATTCAAAGATTTTTAAAGCAAAACAAAAGTTGACTTTGAATTGGCTTAGTCATAAACAGCATCCTGATCTCAACAGCCTCTGAACAGCAGTTCTGAAAGTAAGGAAGAGCACCCCTGATCGGGAGCCACTGAGCTCTCTGCCTAAGCCGGGAAGGCGCCTCACCACAGGTCTCACAATGGGAGTCAGAACCACTGCCCCCTGGGAGCCCGTCTTTGAGGCTCTGCAGTCCAGGCCCAAGAACACAGGCATAGTGGGGACAGTACTAACATGTGAGGCTGGACCTGGGATCCCCACTCCATTTCCTGAATGGTCTGTATCGCCGTGTGGCCAACCTTTCCAGGAAACCTCTCTCAGGACTCGGTGATGTGAGCCTCCACCATCACCCTTTCCTGACGCACCTTCTGTCGCAGCGCAACTACGGTTCTCGTCCTGCCTAGGAGCAGCCATCCTACACATACACCGTGTCTGGACCAGCAGTTTGGCATGTGGGACTCCAGCGCCACGTCCGAGGCAAGCAGGCTCCACACCTGGGCACCATGCCTTCAGTTTCATGGGCCCTGGGCTGGCACCCTCAGGTTTGTCTGAGGGGCAGTTGGGAGGTCCACCTGTATCCCAAGCAGCTCCCAGACTGGCTGGTCAGAGCAACAAGCAGCCTCTTTGAACGTGGGGACGCCCTGGCTCCTGCCCACCGCCTATGGGCAACCACCTCTGGCCCTGCTCCCGAGGAGGTGGGTGCCCGGATCAGCAGATGGGGCCACACATGCACACACTCGGTGGCAGAGAAGGGAGCGGCGGAGAAAGGCAGCTCTGGCCCCTGCCCAAGCCGTGTCTCCTGCCCAGACGCCGCCTCCCCGTCAGCACAGGCACCCGCTGCAGCTCCTTGTTCTCCTCCAGTTGGGCCTCCATCTGGCACAGCCTATTCTCCATGCTGCCATGACTCTCTCCCGCCTGTCCGCCAAGAACAGCATCAGCTCCGCTCTCAACGACCCTGTCCTGACGGCACGCGGGCTGTGACCGCAGGGGCGGCAAGCAGACCATGCTCTGTGTGGACCACCGGCCCCAGGTTCGTGGGGGGCATGCCCGCATGCCTGCTCACGCAGCCTGTGCAGTTTTGTGTGTGACGCGTGGCTCACGGAGGGTGCTGGTGACCGGCTCGTGAGAGAAGACGTGCTCCCCTCTGCCCTGGGCGCCGCAACCGCCGCCACTGCGCCCCCTCCTCGGACTGCATGTGGCAAGCCAGCGCAGGCAGCAGGACGCGCGAGGCACACATTCTACCTTCCTAAGCTGGGAAGGAAGTTTGAACCGTTTAGCCTCCTTAGTGGCAGAGCTTCTGGAAGACAAAAGGTCGGACTACGAGGCCAACCGGGGAAGGACAGCAGAGATGCCAGCGGGGAGGAGAAACCAAGCCTGGAGAAGATCACAGGCAGAAGGGCGCCCCCTGGCGGTTGTTAGTGACCCTGCTCTGGGAGGGTCTGCGAGCACCCGACACCGCCCACCACCCACCAACGGATGGACGGCCCCTCAGCTGCTCACTGAGCTCCGGGCAACGCTCCCAACAGCCACGCCAGCACAACCCCGCCTGACTCTTCATCACCAGCCAGTGCCCACCGGCAGTGCGGGGCAACACTTTCCCACCAGAAGGACAAGGTGGCTGACTGGCTGGCTGGCTGGCAGTGGGGACGATTCCCGTAGCAGCACCACATCCCTGGAATGTTTTTCATAAATCATGACCCCCACAGACACGACCGCCAGAAACATCATGATTCCACATTTCTTCGGGCCTGAAGATCTGAGGGTGAGCAAACATCACTCGACTTGTCTGACTGTATCACTGTCACACATCCCTTCAAGGAGCGGAACCTCAGAAAACTCGAGAAGATGGCCAGGCAAGCTGCCTCAGCAGAGCCCACACAGCATGCTCCCATCGCTCTGAGAGAACGGGCTCCACAGATGTCACCAGACTCGTCTGAGGGAATCAGAAGGAAATTTCAGCATTCAACAGGCAGGTGGAGGCGGGGATGAACTGGGAGACTGGGGTTGACATATATACAGTACTGATACTACACATAAAGTCAATGAGTAAGGACCTAGTGTACAGCACAGGGAAGTCTACTCAGTGCTCTGTGGTGAAGTAAATGGGCAGGAAATCTAAAAGAGAGGCAGATAGATAGACAGATAGATAGATAGATGATTGATTCACTTTGCTGTACAGCAGAAATTGACATAGCAGTGTAAAGCCACTATACACCAATTAATGAATGAATGGATGAATGAATTTTTACAAAAGGAGCACAATGGGCCCCCTAGAACTTGTGGAAAGGAGGAGTCCACACCCAGGGTGCGGCACAGCGCCAGGGCTGCCCTCATGTCGGTCCACTGCCAACGGACTGCCTGGACCAGGCCTCTTCTACCCCAGAGACCTCAACGCAGAGGTGGGGAGGCAGCCAGTTGTGGTCTCTCCAGTGCTCTGCTCTTACTCACGCAGCCATCCCAAGGCTGAGATCACCGGGAGAAGAAGGGACCCACAGTCCACCTCAGGCAGACAGGACCGCCGTCACTCACTTCGCGGATGTCCCACTGCAGTTTCGTGTTCATGTCCTTGGACTTGAGGAGGTTCTTCCTGGCCGTGTCCAGGTCTTCCTCCAGATCTGTAACGTGGAAAGAGAGGGCTGCCAGGCACTCCTTCAACTGGCTCTCCTCCTGTGACTGCTTTTCTATGACTTCCTGAGTGCGATCTCCTTAGTCAGGTCTTACTCGTGGCTTAGAGAGCCGTAGGAGGGTCTCTAAGGGGGAAAGGAAGCCTTAGCCTTGTTTTGACAGGGAAGGAACACAGCACTTCCAGGCAATCGGTGAGGTCAAAACAAGGCACTAAGTGTACAAATCCAGGATGGATGGGTGGCTGGTACCTTCTCGTCCAGGGCCTTGTGGTGCTCAAACAGCAATTTCAGTGCCCTGAGCACCTCCACCTCACTGGTCATGCTAGCTGGGGACTGTGCCTGCCACTTGCCCACTGTAATCCAGAGGGATGGAACGTACCGGGAAACCAGTAACCCCAGGTGTTCCAACAGCAGCTGCAGGGCAGGGCCAAAGGGGCACTTTCAACCTCATGCTTGACTTCAGGGCCGATAACTCCTTTCAGCCTCACGCTACAGCTGGAAACATGCTAAGGCACGTTGGAATCCTGCCAGTTCAGTCTAAAGTTAAGAGTGGACTTCCCCAGGGGCCCAGTAGTTAAGACTCCACCCTTCTGCAGGGGTCATGGGTTTTAATCCCTGATTGGGGAACTAAGATCCCACACAAAGTGTAGCGTGGACAAAAATGTAAGTTGAGAACTCCCCTCTCAAAGGTACTAAAATTACATTAGCTCTCATCATAAATTTGGAGTAAGGTATGAGAACCCCGAACTGATCCACCCTGGTCTGCTCAGTGGGAAGATGTGAAAAATGACTTGAAAATCAGACAGAGTTTAAAGACAGCAATACGGAGGCTAGCGGTGACCCACGTGGGGCAAATGTCAACACATGAGAATCCCCCTACTGACCCTGGTGTTGCTTCTTTCTGCTTTCAGTTCAGCAATTTCCTCTTCTCTTTTAAGAAGCTGCTCCCTGCATATTTTGAGTTCTACACTAGGAGTTGGAAACTCCTAGAAAACAGTTAAAGGGGAAACTAAATGCAAATATAAATTAAAAAGAGAGAGAGACTGTGAAGACTGACCCTGTCAAGTCTCTCCAGGCTTCACACAAAGGATCTCCTTGCCCTTCCAGAGAAGAGGGGGTCCACTGACCCCAAGACCACATAGACCACCACAACTCAGACTGGCCTTTGGCCTCCACCTCGACCTGGCAGGCACGTGGCAGGGGAGAACCCAGAATCCAAGCCTGCCTTCTCAAGTCCCAGGGACGTCTGAGAAGCTTTCCAAAACATAAACCTAACAACAAAGTGGATAAAGAGATTCTTAAATGACACACAGACCAATGACCTAGAGCCACTGGGGAGAGTGAAGAATAAAGGGAAGGTCTACAAGGCCACCAAGATTTGGAGTGTTCCTCTGGGACAAAGGTGGATGGCACCCCAAGGCCATCTGTTAGCCTGACTCCACTGAAGCCACCCAGTCATTCAGTCAACTGGTTAAAATGTTAAATTTATGTTATATGTATTTTACCACAATTTACATGCATGCAGGGCCGTCCACGTGGTGAACTTGCTCAAGCTGAACCACACGGAGTCTTTTGTTCTTCTATTTTTCTTTGCAGAAATAGAAAGATCCTGGACTACATATCCCCTACTACATACTGAGTGTCCAGCACCCAGAACAGTGCCCAGCACTTGTAAGAGGCATGTAGTAGACATGTGAAGCTATGAGGGTGTATGTCATACACGTAAGCAGTAGGTACCCGTCATTAAAATACTGGACACATTGGTCCGTGGTTTGTAAGATGGGAGACATTAACGGGCTTAGCCTTTCTGCTTCAAGGACTGACTCTCTAGCTCGATCCTCATGCCCCAGAGACTCTTCCAGCCAGTGTATTCTTTCCTTGGAAGAAGGGAGACGTTAAGGGGCTTAGCCTTTCTGCTTCAAGGACTGACTTGATAGCTCAGTCCACATGCCCCCGTGACTCCTCCAGCCAGTGTTTCCCTTCTTGTGGGGCCCCCGCCCATCCTCTATGCAGCACCTGCACAACCTCTTACAAGGTAAACTGCTGGGGTCGATCCTGCCCACTAAGGCCAAAATGCCCTGGCCAGCAGGGCCCACAACTATGCTAACAAAATGAAACACAACCCCAACGCTTCACTGGGTGAGGGCCAATCCAACGGGCGTAGTCCCTGGCTGCTCTCACCTTGTTGAAGTCTTTTAATGGACTGGAACCTGGTGGTCTAGAGTCGATGATGAGAAGGTAAAGGAGAGAAAAAGGTTGATATTCCTTGATTTATGCAGAAAGCCAATAAAGCCCCCGACATGGGACTTGCTCTGTTCACGGAGGCCTCAGGTGCCCTCTCGATGGAGTGAAGATGGAGAGCACCTTCTCGAGAGGGTCTTAGAAGCCCGGGTAGGAAAGTGAACTCAGAGAGCCTCTGCGCTCCAAGAGATCACCCTGAAAGAGAGAGAGAGAGAGAGAGAGAGAGAGAGAGAGAAATACATGGGGACCAGAGCTCTGATGGAGCAAAGGTGTTTTAATCAACATGGTGTGGAAATATATACTGTCTTACAAGGTAGTTATTCTCAGCAAAGATAAAGATTAAAATTCCAGACTTACAAAACATAGGTGATCCATATTAAAGGGAAAGAGAGTTGTATACGATCACTTTTACCGTATGGTTCACAGGAAGGAAGAGGGTACTTATCACTGTATAGAAAAACTAATGAAGGAAATGCCTGGATTCTTCAGCCCGTGGGAGAGGCTTGCCTCTCCTCTTCAGGAATTAATAAGGAGCAGAGAATTCCTGACAGATCCAAAACAGCACACAGGAAAGCCTCTTGTTAAATGCTTCCTGACAATTCCCTCTATTTTATTATATTTGTTAAAAAAAAGGTCTTGACCAAATGAATTTGGTTAGTATTAACCAACCTTATAGAAAGGTGATGGTAAACAACAAATAAAATTATCAAGACAATCACCAAAGCTACAGTTCCAGACCCGATACTGTGGGTAATACTTTGAAACCATCCTCATGGGTCTAGCCCAGGTAATTTGTTCAGCTAAAGTTTCCAAATTAGGGGAAGAGGGCAGATTTTTAGAAAAAAGTTTTAAAGATTTTCTTTTATAGTAGTTGTACATTCAGAGAGGCATTATCACATATATTTATTAAATGAAATTTGATTTGTTCCCAGTTGTAGGCACTGTGATTGACGTGAACAGGAATAACACAAAAAGCTTAAAGAAATAGAGGTGTTAATACAAGTATATAGTTTGCAATTAATACAAGTTACAGAATGTAAAAGTCTTATTAAATTGTAAATTTTCTATGGCTATAACAAAAGGAAGTGGGACACAGGCCTGTATAAAATATGACTGACTGTAGCGAAAGAAATAGTTATTGTGACGACTGGTCCCTATGAAATGTCCGGTCCAAGTTCCAAGTTGTTCTGTGCTCTGATGCTTGCAGCAAGTTTCCAAATGGCCCATTGTTCAGGCCCACTCTGTTTATGGAGGACGATCTTAGGAGGAGGTGGGGCTAATCCATGGTCAAGTCACTCAAGAAGTCGTTTGTCATAGTAATGTTCCATCATAGTGTCAGTGACCTTCCATATCACACACAGTGTTGTTAATATCATCTGAGCAGTCAGATAACCACATACCATGGGGTCCCCAAGCAACAATTGTATGATTAGCCACAAACATTGATTTTCTTGATTGGTTTGACATTTGTCCCAAGGAATGGGAGTATAAGTAAAGTTTTTATAAGTAAACCCTTTGCATAAAGTTCTTTGTTCTTTCCCTAACTCTTTCCCGAAAGTTTCAGTAGTATAAACATGGTTTACAGACAACGAAAGGGCAGTAAATAATCCAAGCAGTGTCTGAAAGTCTTCTTTTGGAGGTAGGATGAAAGCCCAAATTTGTCAGCCCAAATTTGTCGGCTGACGTTTATGCACAATTTTGCTGGGCCCGTGCACAAGGGAAGGACTTCATAGCCTAAAGAAATATTAATTAGTTTTCTTTCCTGCCCAGGGTATGAAGGCCCTTTCATGTACTAGGGAGAAAGCATATGTATAGAGTCATTAGTTGAAATGATTGGTCCTCTCTCCGTCCATTCGACCACCTGCAATAGAGGGGGGTTGGGTGTTAGTCTGAGCTTGAGCAGGGGGAGGTACAGGCCAAAAGACTGAGCATTGCCGGGAGAATGTACTCAGGACTCGGAGGCAACCCCTGTTGAGAGACCAAATTTTCAGCTTGATTAGTAGGGCTTTTATTTGTCTCCAAGTGAGGAGATCATCGGGGTGATGCCGTCGAAGGCGGTGCTTTCTGGAGATCTTTGGAGCAGACACGGCCCGTATTGGAATTTCTTCTTCCTGGGGTTCTTATTTCATCTCCATTTT